>NC_069499.1:981500785-981800785 GCF_027579735.1 Bombina bombina | reverse complement strand
AACGACACTGATTAAGGAATCCACGGCATTCTTCAGGATTACCGTCATATTTATCTGGAAGTGGGATTCGTGGTATATTATGTCCAACAGTTTGAGGTGGATTAAAGACAGCATTGGTGCTAGTAGCAGTGGCAGCAGGAGTCACCGTTGCTTGAGAAGGAGCGGAGAGGTTATGTAGCAGAGCAGTAATCTGGTCAAGCTTGGAATCCAAAGATTGCAAATGAGCAGAATGATTTCCAAGAAGTTGCCCTTGTACAGCCACAGCCCTGGATAACTCATCAGGGTCCATATTATGGCCAGTTTGTAATGTCAGGTTAGGAAATGTCCAGAAGAAGACCCAAATGCTAGGGCGAACTTAAACAACACCCTTGCACTCTGAGTTTAATCAAGGACGTTACCCCACGACAACCTCCAAAAAACAAAGTACTCACAATATGGAGCAGGGTTAGCCTGTGCCAAAGTAATTCATAATATCAGCCAGATAGACTTCTGAATAAGGAACTGGTTTCAGGAAATGTCTTCCACAGAATCAGGAGAGCAGGGATAGTCCACTTATACTCAGACAGAAGAAGGGTAAAACAGGAAACAGTTAATAATGCAGGAGTAGGTAATTTGTTATCAGGCAGTCTGAGGGTTAACACTGTGTAGACAGTCTTTGCAGAGTATGCAACAGGTAATCAGGAAGTTTGAGGGTTAACACTGAGTAGACAGTCTTTGCAGAGTTTGCAACAGGTAATCAGGCAGTTTGAGAGTTAACACTGTGTAGACAGTCTTTGCAGAGTATGCAACAGGTAATCAGGCAGTTTGAGGGTAAACACTGTGTAGTCAGAACTTGCAGAATTAACAACATGTAATCAGGTAGTTTGAAGGTTAACACTGTGTTGTCAGAACTTGCAGAGATAGCAACAGGTAAGCTGGTAGTTTGAAGGTTAACACAGATTAATCAGTACTTGTTGAGATTGGCAACAGGATATCAAGCAGTTTGAAGGTTTACACTGAATAATTGTATTTGCAGAGTTTGGAAACAGGTAAACATGCAGATTGAAGGTTTCACAGAAATAACAGTATTTGAATAGTTTGGCAATAAACAGAGTAGTCAGTATTTGCAGGGTTTGCAGCAGGCAAACAGGAAGTTTGAAAGTTTCATAAAACAAACAGTACTTGCATTGTTTGGAGACAGGTAATCAGGAGGTTGAAGGTTAATCCAGCATAGTAAATCCTTGACGAGATTGGCAACAGAAAAGCAGCAGTTAGAGAGAATCCTCAGAGAATTCCTATCAGAAGCACAAAGTTAAACAAACAAACGGGCACTGGAGAAACAGGAAGCCCAGAATAAAAAGCCTGGTTGTGACATCATCAGGAAGGGGTGGCTCAGACACCTGTCAATCAAGCACACAGAGAGCTTCCCAGCAGCCGAGCGTGACAGTTACAGTGACTGTGACAAACAAAAGTGCAGAGGTTAGGTATTGTAGCACAACTGTTTCCTTTGAGAGGAGATGATTGCTGCAGCTTGTGGGAGTCAGCATGAAGTGGGAATCAGTCTCCCAGTTTGTAAAGATCCTGTGCTGCAGGCAGTTTAATGATTGGAAAGTTTCCTATTGTTTAGGATGCTTGAAATATCTCAGTAGATAAAGGAGATTAGAACAATAATTTGTAATCCAAAATATTTTAGGATAAAGCAGAGAGAGCAACTATGTTACTCCTATAACACTCAATAACTAAGCACTTGTCTAAGGTTAGAAGACAGATGATATAGAGTAGGTAGGTTGGTCTAATGAATAAAGGTGGTATTGGAAGTTATTTACCCAAGTCAATTTAAGGTGGAATACCTGACAGAATCCCCCCTTCAAGCAAACCGCACCACGGTTTGTGGCCGAGGTCTATGAGGATTGCGTCTATGGAATTGAGCAACAAGCCTAGGGGCAGTTATATGAGACTCCTCCCAAGTGTCCTCATCGGGGCAGTAGCCCTTCCAACGAACCAAGTATTGTAGTTCACCATTATGAATCCTGGAGTCAGTGATCTCCTTCACTTCATATTCCTCAGTGTCCAATAGTGGTGTTGTTGGTGGCATCACCTGAGTCTTGGTGATTTTAGCTGGTTTCAACAGGGAGACGTGGAAGGTCGGATGGATGGTTAAGGTAGAGGGCAACTGAAGGGTGACTGCATTCTCGTTGATTACACGAATAATCTGAAATGGTCCTATGAATAGACTGGCTAATTTTTTACTGGGAACTTGAAGTCGTAGATTTTTTTTGTCGACAACCATACCCAATCCCCTGTAGTATATGTCGATGGTGTTCTTCGCCTGAGATCGTAATAATTTTTCTGCACTACCTGTGCGGTCTCCATATTTCTGGGAAGTAGTTGGAAATTCTCAGTTATTTTATCAGCCAATTCTTCAATGGAAGGATTCAATGTGACTTGTTTTGAATTTACGGAGATATTGGGATGGTATGCAAAATTAGCAAAAAATGGGGATAACTTAGTAGAGGAATTGGTAGAGTTATTGTACGAAAATTCAGCTAAAGATAAGTATTTTTTCCATTCATCTTGATGATATGCACAATAACATCGTAGGTAGGATTCAAGCCACTGATTAAGGCATTCAGCCTGTCCGTTGGTCTGCGGATGATATGCAGTGGTGTATCTGTGTTTAATTTGGAGTTTCTGGCAGAGGTTTCTCCAGAAGCGGGAGGTAAACTGAGTCCCTCTGTCCGTGGTTAGTATAGATGGTAAGCCGTGTAATCTAACAACGTTATCGATGAAGAGCTGAGCGGTTTCAGAGGAACTGGGAAGTTTGTGAAATGGTATGAAATGAGCTTGTCTCGTAAACAGATTTATAACGACTAAAATGGTATTCATACCTGATGATACTGGTAGTTCAACGATAAAATCCATGCCCAAATGGGACCATGGTCTATCTGGTATCTGAATGGGCATGAGTAAGCCATAAGGAGCTTTCTTTTCAGACTTAGAAGATGTGCAGACGATGCAGTTATGTACATATTCCGTTATGTCTTGTATCATCTTAGGCCACCAGTAACTCCTAGAGATTATTTCATTTGTTCTTGTAATGCCTGGATGACCGCAGAGAGGAGGATCGTGGTGGTCCTTAATTAACTCCTTGCGTAGGGAGATAGGAATGTATAATTTATCCTTTTTGTACCATAAACCATCTGAGGCTTTCTGTAGATCGTCTGGAATATGAGTTTCCAAATGAAGAGCCTTGTGGTACTTAGCCTTGTCACAGTACGTTAAGCCAATTAATTTCTCATGAGAGATGATTTCTGTTGGATTGTCATTATTTACAGGTATAGGATCTCTTCTGGAAAGAGCATCTGCCCTGCCATTTTTTGAGGCAGGTCTGTAGACTATCTGGAAATTAAATCTACTAAAAAAAAAAGACTCCAGCGTACCTGACGTGCTGAAAGTGTCTTATTCCGCTGTAAGTACTCCAAGTTCTTGTGATCGGTATACACCAAGATGGGAAGTAATGTGCCCTCTAGGAGATGTCTCCAGTTCTCAAACGATCTCTTGATGGAAAGCAATTCTTTTTCCCCTATAGGGTAATTCCTTTCAGGAGGAGATAACAACTTTGAATAAAAAGCTATGGGATGTAAAGGGTGTGTGATATCTTGTCTTTGTGAAAGTACTGCTACAAGTGCATACTCCGAGGAATCAACCTCTAAAACAAACTGTAATTCAGGGTTTGGATGACATAAGATTGGAGCAGAAGTAAATGAGGTTTTTAGGAATGTAAATGCTTCTTCAGCCTTTGGGTTCCATTGAAATACGGTTGATGATCCAGTTAAAGCTGTCAGAGGTTTAGCTATTGTGGAATAGCCCTTGATAAACTTTCGGTAGTAGTTGCTAAACCCTAAGAACCTCTGAAGTTCCTTTCGGGTTTTTCAACAGCTTCCACTTTGTTCGGTTGCATTTCAATTCCTTCTGGGGATATAGAGTACCTCAAAAAGGAGATCCTGGTGGTATGGAAAAGGCATTTTTCTGCTTTGGCATACAAACTGTGAACTTGTAACCGGGATAAAACCCATCTCACATGCTTAATGTGATCCTCTAAAGTTTGTGAATATATTAAAATGTCGTCTAAATAGACTACGACACAAATATCCAACAGGTCCCTAAACACATCATTGATATAATGTTGAAAAGTGGCAGGGGAATTACATAGGCCGAACGGCATTACCAGATACTCGTAGAGCCCATATCTGGTGCGAAATGCCGTCAGCCACTCATCTCCCTCTCGTATGCGAATGAGATTGTACGCGCCCCTTAAATCGAGTTTAGTAAATATGGTCGCCTCATGCAACCGTTCAATCAGTTTGGGGATTAGAGGGAGAGGATATCTGTTTTTTACTGTGATCTTATTTAGTTCCCTGTAGTCTATGATGGGACGTAATGACTGATCTTTGTTCTTGACAAAGAACATTCCCGCACCAGCAGGAGAGACAGAAGGTCTTATAAATCCCTTCTTCAAGTTGTTGTCTAGATAAGACTTGAGGTGTACCAATTCAGGTTGGCTTAAGGGATATAGATGGCCATAGAGTATAGCTTAGCCCAGCTTCAAATCTATGGGGCAATCATAACTACGGTGAGGAGGTAGTGTTTCAGCCTCCCTTTTACTAAACACTTCAGAGAAATCTGCATACTCGGGAGGTATTTGTAAACATTCCTCACACATATTTATAGAATGAGGAGTGTTTAAACAGACTTTTTGACAGTGAGAGGAATCTAAAGAAACCTGTAGAGTTTTCCAATTTATTACAGGTTCATGTAGTCTGAGCCATTGCATGCCCAATACAATAGGGAAATGGGGGGAAAGGAGGACATCAAAGCGCAAAAATTCATGGTGGTTAGAGTGAGTACTTACTAATATGGGTACAGTATGGTGAGTTATTGGGCCGCTAGAAATATATGTACCATCAACAACATGAATAGACACAGGCTGTTGTTTTTGCTCAAGTGGTATTTTATTAATTCTAACAAACTCCAAATCAATATTAGTCCCATGTGCACCGTGTCAACTATGGCTTCTGCTGGGTAGCGCTTACGGTCCCACTGCAAGAAGAGAGAGATGGTACAGTAGTTAGATTTAACCTGAGGAGAATCAACAGTATTACTCAAAACCCACTTACTCTTCTTGTTTTTCTGTAATAAGTGGCATTCTCTCACAGTATGTGCTGGATTGGCACAATATAAACATAATGCTTTAGACCTCCTTCTTTGTTTTTCCTCCTGGGATAACGGACCTCTCAATAGACCTATGTCCATAGGTTCCTGTGTGACAGCAGTCGCACTGGGATGGTAGGTAGATGGAGATGGCCTTTTATAAGTTTGATCTGAACCATGGCGTTCATTCTTTCTTTCTTTAAGCCGTCTATCAATTTGTACTGAGAGTCTCATTAAACCTTCTAAGGAATCAGGAAGTTCTACTCGGGCCAGTTCATCCTTTATTGCGTTGGACAGTCCTAAACTGAACTGATTCCTTAGTGCTATATGGTTCCATTGAGAGTCTGTTGAAAACTTATTGAATTCAGTGATGTATACTTCAGCAGAGCGGGAACCTTGTTTTAGTGCTCTCATTTTTGTTTCAGCTGTTAATTGTGTGTTGGTGTCAGAGTATAATTCATCCATTGCAGCCAAAAAGCTAGGGAGAGACGAGATAATGGGGTTGTTGGTCTCAAAGAAAGAGTCTGCTCAGATTCTTGGTTCACCCCTTAAATAGGTGATCATTGTCAATACCTTCACCCTATCAGTGGGATAGGTTTTTGGTTTTAACGTAAAGGTAAGGAGACAGGCATTTCTAAATTGTCTGTACAGCCGTCTATTCCCTGAGAAAACATCTGGAGGAGAGATGTGTGGTTCAGGGACGCTCTCAGAGGTGGTTGCCTTCGGTGTTATAGCATCCTTTATGATCTTCCTTAAGGTTTCGTTTTCAACCTGTAGGTTGGTGAGGGCTTGACCCATTTGATCCACTTTCTGAGATAAACCATACACTATCTGCGGCAGTTCCGCTGGATCCATTTTATTGGCTTAGTTATTATGTTAGGATTCAACTAATGAAAGACAGTTGTTTGGATCTGCAACTGCGAAACTGTTATAAAATGTCTCAATGGAGCTGAGATTTATCTTATCAGGAAGACAACCAGCTAGCTCACAGTGAATTTTTGGTAAGATACAGTTGAGGTATATTCAGGTATGAACCTGGTTATGATCTCAGAAATAAATCAGAAGAATGTCTCTCTCTATGAGGAAGAGCTATATATATAATTAAGCAGGCAGTCCTGATTAACTGAACAGTGTCTCTTGTTATCATATACCAGGTGGGTAACGAATTGCAGTGATGAGAAACTTCACATATATACATATATACAAATTAGAACATGTTCATGCTTACCACAACCTCAGGTCACTTTGCTTGTAGTTATTTTCAGTGAGAGGAGAGTTTCTGATCTGCAGCTGATAGGCAACAGTGAAGCAATGCAATCAGGTAAGAGACAGAGCGGCTGTATGGAAACTGGAACTCAATTACAGGTTGTTATTCCTTAGAGTCTTTAATGTAATTAGTCAGCGGCAGACTTAGTTACAGTGACTGTGACAAACAAAAGTGCAGAGGTTTGGTATTGTAGCACAACTGTTTCCTTTGAGAGGAGATGATTGCTGCAGCTTGTGGGAGTCAGCATGAAGTGGGAATCAGTTTCCCAGTTTTTAAAGATCCTGTGCTGCAGGCAGTTTAATGATTGGAAAGTTTCCTATTGTTTAGGATGCTTGAAATATCTCAGTAGATAAAGGAGATTAGAACAATAATTTGTCATCCAAAATAGCTTGGGATAAAGCAGAGAGAGCAACTATGTTACTCCTATAACACTCAATAACTAAGCACTTGTCTAAGGTTAGAAGACAGGTGATATAGAGTAGGTAGGTTGGTCTAATGAATAAAGGTGGTATTGGAAGTTATTCACACAAGTCAGTTTAAGGTGGAATACCTGACATTCTTACTGACGAAAAAGAAGCCTGCCCCAGCAGGAGAGGAGGAAGGGTGAATTAAACCTTTAGCTAGGTTCTCTTGGATGTACTCCTCCATGGATTTGGTTTCAGCTTTGGAGAGTTGATAAGTCCTCCCTTTAGGAAGTGGGGCTCCGGGAAAGAGGTCGATCTTAAGGATAGTGGGGTGGCAGCACGTCGGCTGTTTTTCTCTCAAATACATCTGCTAAGTTTTGCATATACTGAAGGAAGGTTTGGAGGAGTCTGTATACTGGCTATGGGGATGCGGAGCAGAGGAGGGACTTTAGCAAGGCAGGAGTGGAAAAAGGAGGTATCCCAGGAGGCCAGTTGTCCCTCAGCCTAGTCGAACTGTGGATTGTGTACCCGAAGCCAAGGAAGACCAAGGATGACAGGCTGTGCTGGGGAATCAATGACCTCGAACTGCAGCTGTTCGGTATGAAGAGCTCCCACAGTCAGGGTTAGGGTGCTGACTCAAAATGGATCAACCCTGAACCAAGGGGGATGTCATCCAGAGTAGTTATTTTGAGACAGTGGTGCCTATCTATCAAGCTCTGTATGCCCCCTGTTTCTGGCGAGACTTCAGTCTCGCCAGAAATGCATGTTATGGAGGAGGCGGACAGCGATAGCCAGAAAAAACCCAATTGAATACCATCTGGTTGATTCACACACCCTGCTAGCGGCAGATTGGCTGCGAATCTGCAGGTGGCGGCGTTGCACCAGCAGTTCACAAGAACTGCTGGTGCCATGCTGAATGCGGAACGCATAATGCTGTCCGCATTCAGTGATGTCTGTCGGACATGATCCGCTGATCGGATCATGTCGGACAGACAATTGATAAATAGGCCCCTGTGTCTTTTCTGCAAAAGAGGCAAACCAGCTTGAATCATGAAACGGTGATCCAGGAAGTTTCCAGCTGCCCCTGAATCAATGAAGGCTTGAGTGTAGACAGTATTCTGAAGGAAGGTAAGGGTAACAGGTACCAGGATCCGAGAGGAGTGAGGGGATTTAGTAGAGATTATGCTTAGAGGTACCCCTGTGTTATCCCCTAAGCCTTGGCTTTTCCCGGCCGAATGTCACAGTCCTTTAGTTGGTGGGTGTTGGACACACAATAAAAGCATAGTCTCAATCTCCTTCTCTATGTTTCAGGCTCTGAAGGTTTAAAGGAGGAGAGATCCATGGGTTCCTCCACTGAGGTAACTGGAGCTGCTGAGGGGGTAGAGGATACTGCCAAAATCGGACGAATAGGAGGAAGGGATGGAAGGACCCTCCTTGTTCTGTCTCTCTCGTCTTGTCTCTCCTGAAAGCGACAGTCCAGACTGATACAAAGTGTTATAAAGTCATCCAAAGAAGAAGGAATAGCACGATAAGTGAGTTAATATTTGATGCGTTCATGGAGTGAGAGCACTACCATCCCAAGTGGTTTCAAGTGCCAAGGTGTGAAACTCGATGGCAAATTGTGCCATTGCCCTCACAGAGGTCCAGGAGAGAAAATTCTGCAGCAGAGGTACGGCCAGAAGTCCCAAAGACAGAAGATAATGCAGAAATGAAATTATCAGCATCATGCAGGAGTGGAGCGTTCTGTTCCAAAAGGGGAGAGACCCAGGCTATTATTATTATTCTTTATTTATAAAGCGCCAACAGATTCCGCAGCGCTGCCCATGGGTACAAGGATAACAGTACAATGGAGAAACAATACAATAAAAAACAAAATTTTACAGACAAAATACAGGGGGAATTGAGGGCCCTATTCCCGTGGGAACTTACAATCTAGATGGGTAGGAGGATGGGAAACAGGAGGTGGGAACTGCAAAGGTGAGAATGATATTAGTGAGGAGATAGAGGGCAACTGTTAGTTAAGTGAAGTTAGTTTGTTAATAAGTCAGGTGATAAACTTCCCTGAACAGAAGGTCTTTAGGGAACGTTTAAAGTAGGAGAGGTTAGGGGCAAGTCTGACAGCATAAGGAAGTGCGTTCCAGAGGGTTGGTGCCGCACGAGAGAAGTCCTGTAGTCTAGCATGAGAGGAGGTGATGGTATAGGACGCAAGAAGCAGGTCATTGTTGGATCTTAGGGGGCGGGCAGGAGTATATTTGTTAATAAGTGAGGACAGGTAGTGTGGGGCAGCATTGGTGAGGGCTTTGTAGGTCAAAATTTAACTCTGTTGTGAATGGGGAGCCAGTGAAGGGACTCACAGAGAGGTGCAGCAGAAACAGAGCGTCAAGAGAGGCGGATTAGCCTGGCAGATGCATTTAGGATGGATTGGAGGGGAGAGAGGCGGGAGAGAGGGAGGCCAGTTAGTAAGTTGTTACAGTAGTCAAGTCGGGAAATTACCAGGGAGTGGATTAGCTGTTTAGTAGTTTTAGCACTTAGAAACAGACAAATTTTGGAGATATTGCGTAGGTGGTTGTGGCAGGATGAAGAGAGCAATTGGATGTGGGGAATGAAGGACAGATTTGAGTCAAGCGTGACTCCAAGGCAGCGGACTTGGGGTGATGGGGAGATAGTGGTGCCGCCAACAGTGATTGAAAAATTGGAAACTGGCTAGGGCCTAGTCTTTCAATAAGGAAATGATAAAAATGACCCTTGAGTGCTGAGACTGAAAGGTTTGAGGATCATTGTGGAAGTGCAGCCTGCGTTGGTTAAGAAAACCACTGCAATCAGTAGTACCTTCCTACTTGTCAGGCAAAAGTATCCGGGGTATACTTCCAGAAGCAGAGGAAGAAGTTGCAGTACTAGGAGTAGAGACTGGCGGTGAAACAATAGGAGCGGTATTCCTCGCTGTAACTAGTAAGGAGAGTTGAGCGGTAATATCCTCTAGCTTGGAATCCATATTCTGCAGTTTTGTGGTATAGGTTCCCAACATCTGTCCATGAAGATAAACAGCTTGTGCCACCTCATCTGGCTCCATGGCCCAAGTATAATGTTATGTTCGTGGGATACTCCTCTATCAGACCGAAATGGGCCAATAATCTTGTTATCCCGGCGTCGAGACGGAGTGATAGGGTATATCCCAGAGCAGAGAAAGTTAGTAAGATGAGGATGGTGGCACTCACCACAGACAGGACAGTCCCAGCGGCAATGGCAGAGCAGTCCAAGGCAAACCACTAGAATGGTCAGGCAGGTAGGGTTTGGCAACGGGAAAGCAGTCCAAGTTCACACCACTAGAATGGTCAGGCAGGTAGGGTTCGGCAACAAAGAGGCAATCCAGAACAACAGGGGTTAAACAAGCAGAGTAGTCAGACAGGCAGGGTTCAGCAGCAGTATATCAATCCAGCAATTTAGGGGTTAAACAGGCAGAGTAGTCAGACACGCAGGGTTCAAACACATAAAGGCAATACAATAGTAACGATCTATCACATCCAGGAGCACATAAAGTAACACCTATACTTGGGCAGTGATAGATAATTATTGAGCGACTTACATAGGCGCAGGATTGTGCCAGAGGAATCCGGACCGGCATCTGAGAGAGAGGAGCGTGCGGCAAAGACGTCAGCGCTGCACGCATCCGCACCCGACACAGCCCCTGGCAACGAGCAGGGAATGCGACGCTGCGCCCCTAGCAACGGCTAGAGCAGCGCAGGGTAACAGCAGCAGTACAGAAAAACTGTTTAATGGGCTTTTAGAGAAAAAAATAGAAAGGTACCTCTTGCCACTGGTAAAAGTTTTTGTGGAAACGAAGCCTCTGCTATTAGCAATGCCACCGGAGGGTGTGGGAGTCTGGCTGACAAGTTTCAAAGCTCCGTGCTTGACCCAGGTGATGAACGGCACTGAAGGAAGTCAGCTGAGAGGAGTGATGACGTCACTGGCAGCTTGCCGAGAATCCACAGAGAGAGAGCTGGATGCAACAAATGTGTCAACGGAATTTGCAGTGAAGGATAACAGGTCACTGAGGTTAACTAGAAAGCTTAAAACAAAGGTCATAAATCAATCTCCTTAGATAGAATCACAAGGAAACAGCTGTAACAGTGTAACTTCAATACCAAGCAAGGAATTCAGGTTACAGTGAGGTTTATATGGGCTGGAAAGTTAGGAAAGAGGCTGTCCAACTTAATGCAACAGTAACAATCCTAACAGTTTCTTACACCTCACTACTGGAATTTTGGACCACTCTTCTTTTACCAACTGCTCCAGGTCTCTCAGATTGAAAGGATTCCTTTTCCAAAATGCTGTTTTAAGATCTCTCCACAGGTGCTCTATGGGATTTAGATCTGGACTTATTGCTGGCCAGTTCAGTACTCTTCAGCGCTTTGTCTTGAACCATTTCTGGGTGCTTTTTGATGTGGACTTTGGGTAAACTTTCTGACACTGGGCGCTACATTGCACCACATAATTCTTTGGTAGTCTTCAGATTTCATAATGCCATGCACATAGTCAAGACATCCAGTGCCTGAAGCAGCAAAGCAACCCCAAAAGATTAGTGAACCTCCACTATGTTTGACTGTAGGGACTGTAGTCTTTTTTTTAAAAGCCTCATTTCTTTTTTTTAAAACAGTAGAATGATGGGCTTTACCAAAAAGCACATTCTCCCAAAAGGATTTTGTCTTCCTCTGGTAAGTTTTGGCAAACTCCAATCTGGCTTTTTATGTTTCTGTGTCAGCAGTGGGGTCCTCCTGGGTCTCATACCATAGCATCCCTTTTCATTCAGATAGCGACGTATAGTGCGAGCTGACACATTTGTACCCTGTGCCTGAAGGTCAGCTTGAATTTGTCTGGAAGATGATTGAGGTTCTTTATCCACCATTCAAACAATCCTTCTTTGCAATCTTTGATTAATTTTTCTCTTTCGTCCACGTCCAGGGAGATTAGCTACAGTGCCTTGGGCTGTAAACTTCTTGACAATGTTGCGCAGAGTGGACACAGGAACATTAAGATCTCTGGAGATGGACTTGTAAACTTGAGATTGTCAATGATTTTTCCACAATTTTTGTTCTCAAATCCTCAGACAATTCTTTGCTGCTCTTTCTCTTCTCCATGCTCAGTGTGGCACACACAGACACACAACAGAAAGGTTGAATACATTTTTCACCATTTTAACTGGTTGCCGGTGTGATCTCTATATTGTCAGCACCTGTTAATTGATACAGGTGAGTTTAATTACAGATTTCAGGAGCATCACAAGGTTGGAATGCAATTATTTCTTACAATTTTGAGAAGGTGCCAATAATTTTGTCCAGTCCATTTTTTGAGTTTTTCATGGAATGTGTCAGATTTGGGTTTTTTTCTACACTTTTTTGTGTCATACCAATACAAACAAAAGAAATAAACATGAAAATACCTAAACATTTGTAATTGCAACAATTTTCTGTGCGAAGTGGTCAATTATCTGACAGAAATGCAGGGGTGCCAATATTTTTGGCCATAGCTGTGTATGTACAATCGTATACAAAAGTTTAGGCACCCCTGACAATTTCCATGATTTTCATTTATAAATAATTGGGTGTTTGGATCAGCAATTTCATTTTGATCTATAAAAAAAACTGAAGGACAGTAATATTTCAGTAGTGAAATGAGGTTTATTGGATTAACAGAAAATGTGCAATATGCATCAAAACAAAATTAGACAGGTGCATAAATTTGGGCACCCCAACAGAAATATTGCATCAATATTTAGTAGAGCCTCCTTTAGCTGAAATAACAGTCTTTACACTTCCTATAGCCTGTAATGAGTGTTTTTATTCTGGATGAAGGTATTTTGGACTATTCCTCCTTGCAAAACATCTCCAGTTCAGTTAGGTTTGATGGTTGCCGAGCATGAACAGCCTGCTTCAAATCACCCCACAGATTGTCAATGATTTTCAGGTCTGGGGACTGGGATGGCCATTCCAGAACATTGTACTTGTTTCTCTGCATAAATGCCAGAGTAGATTTTGTGCAGTGTTTTGGGTCGTTGTCTTGTTGAAATATCCAGCCCCGGCGTACCTTCAACTTTGTGACTGATTCCTCAACATTATTCTCAAGTATCTGCTGATATTGAGTGGAATCCATGCGACCCTCAACTTTAACAAGATTCCCAGTACCGGCACTGGCCACACAGCCCCACAGCATGATGGAACATCCACCAAATTTTACTGTTGGTTGCAAGTTTTTGTCTTTTGCCGCCATGCATAACGCCCCTTGTTATATCCAAATAACTCAATCTTTGTTTCATCAGTCCACAGCACCTTCTTCCAAAATGAAGCTGGCTTGTCCAAATGTTCGTTTGCATACCTTAAGTGACTCTTCCGCATCACTCTCACATACAGCTTTTCCGTGTGCAAAGTGCGCTGAATTGTTGAACGATACACAGTGACACCATCTGCAGCAAGATGATATTGTAGGTCTTTGGAGGTGTGGGCTGTTTTTGACCGTTCTCACCACCCTTTGCCTTTTCCTCTCCAATATTTTACTTGGCCTGCCACTTCTGGCCTTAACAAGAACTGTGCCTGTGGTCTTCCATTTCCTCACTATGTTCCTTACAGTGGACACTGACAGCCTAAATCTCTGCAATAACTTTTTGTAGCCTTCCCCTAAACCATAATGTTGAACAATCTTTGTTTTCAGGTCATTTGAGAGTTGTTTGAGGCCCCCATGTTGCCACTCTTCAGAGGAGAGTCAAAGAGAACAACAACTTGCAATTGGCCATCTTAAATACATTTTCTCATGATTGGATGCACCTGTCTGAAGTTCAAGGCTTAATGGGCTCACCAAACCAATTGTGTTCTAAATAATCAGTGCTAGGTAGTTACAGGTATTCAAATCAACAAAATGACAAGGGTGCCCAAATTTATGCACCTTTCTAATTTCCTTTTGATGCAAATTGCACATTTTCTGTTAATCCAATAAACCTCATTTCACTACTGAAATATTACTGTGTCCTTCAGTTATTTGATAGATCAAAATGAAATTGTCCAAAGTCCAGCGAGTGCTTTTTCACTAATCTTTTATATGCCTGGAAACAGCACTCGAAGTTTGGTGGTGAGAGTGCACACATTTTACCATTTCGATATATATATATATATATATATATATATATATATATATATACACACACACACACACACACACATATATAGACATGTATGTATCTCTATTTTAAGGACCTTTGCCTGCCTTTTTATTAACACCTGAGACCTCATATCTTTGAGCCCTTCTAACTTTTTGTGTAATATTTTTTTTAAATAATTTTATTAGATAGTGTTATTATGAGTGTAACTGTACATTGTTATGTATTTTTTATGTGTTTTGTGACACTTTTTTGTTTTGAGAAACACTTAACCAGAGCTTAGAGGACACAGTAATCATTCTAGGGTAAATCGCGATTGCGCTCACGCTTCTGCTTTCCACTTGTAATACGAATGGTAAACCTGATGCACGCAAACAGCTGAGATAAACCCCTCAATCTGTTTATATCATTGTTATTATGGATATAAATGTATCAACACTTTGGCACAATGCTCTTATTAATAAGCTGCAATTTTCTAAGAGACAAAGTACCCATATTCTTATTGTTATATACTGTATATCCCTAGAATTTTTGTTGACCAAATTAATTTAGCTTAATTGATCTATAGAAACAAAATAGATCCTGCTCAAGCTAAAAAAAATCCTAAATTAGATACACAAAGTAAAACATCAAATAATGTGTTAATGTGGTTTCAATATAGTACAGGGTGGATTGAATATTCAAATTACTCTTTTTTTTTTTTTTTTGCATTTTCCATACTGTCCAAACTTTTTCGGAATTGGGGTTGTATATGAATATCCGCTGTTCATTCAATTTGGCGACACAGACAGTGTCACAATCTGTAACGTTCAGTGATCTGGCTTCCGATGAAGATTGATGCCTTCTGCCTCCTGTTTGCTTCTTCTGCTGTCTAAACGGACAGCAGGGACTACAGCATGCGCCTCTGTGTTGGCCGTACACTGGTGTGACTTAGTACCTACATCCATATGGCACAAGGGGTCAATACTAGTAACATCTGAAATTGCTTTTCAAGTAATGATCACATTTAACTGTTATGACCATATTCTGATAGCTCATCATAAATTGATCTGTAGGATTGCTCTCTATAACATGTTTTGTCATTCATTTGGCTATAAATATCTTTCAAATATAACTCCACTGGCCCATATTCTTCCCATTCAAGTTTTAACTCGGTTATATCCCTATCCTCTGTGGCACTCAAATGAAATTCTTATGTAACATTTTCAAATAAAATATGTATGGCTGGAGAGTTGAGGCATAAAGATTATATTTTTGATTTGCCTGTAAATTGTTCAACAGTTCCTGAGTCTCAGTCAATGAATAAGCCAAAAGATCTTAGACGAAGCTATGTCAGCTATTTTTGAACAATGGGAATCCTAGAGAAGCATGTACAACCATTTGTGCTATAATTGCACAAGCTGTTTGTAAATAATTTCAGTGAGAAACCTAAAGTTTGTGAAAAAGTTAACTTTTTTTTTTATTTGATCACATTTGGCGGTGAAATGGTGGCATGAAATATACCAAAATGGGCCTAGATCAATACTTTGGGTTGTCTACTAAATATATATATATATATATATATATATATATATATATATATATATATATATACACATGTGAAGGGTTATTCAGATATCAGTGTTACAATGTAACTATCACTAATTTTGAAAAAAAAAATTTGGAAATAGCAAAGTGCTACTTATAACTTGCAAAAAACGGCAAAGAACATGTAAACATTGGGTATTTCTAAACTCAGGACAAAATTTAGAAACTATTTAGCATGGGTGTTTTGGTGGTTGTAGATGTGTAAGATTTTGGGGGTCATAGAAAAAGTGTGGTTTAAAAAAAAATAAAAAATTCCTCATATTCTTTAATTTTTTATAGTAACTTATATGATATGATGAAAATAATGGTATCTTTAGAAAGTCAATTTAATGGCGAGAAAAACAGTATATAATATGTGTGGGTACAGTAAATGAGTAAGATGAAATTTACAGCTAAACACAAACACAGCAGAAATGTAAAAATAGCCCTGGCCAGGGCTGCCACTAGAAATTTTGGGGCCCCTGACTCAACCATTGATCAGGCCCCCCTCCTTTGACATGTGCAATGTTTTACTAAAATGTATATGCACTTTATTCTTAATTGTCTATTTAAACTTGGAAATGTTGTAAAGGTAGTAACATACACACACACACAGACACTGAAACACACAAACACACTCACAAATAAGGATTCACATATAGACACTCTAGCAGACACGCAAAGAAACACACTCAGACACAGAAACCCAAACAGACACTTAGCACTTGTTTTCATTGACCTGACAAGTAATGAGGTAAACTACAGTTTTGTAAAAAAAAAAAAAAGGAGATTTAGAAAACAAAATATGTAGTTCTGATTATCTTTTTGTAAAGGAAGATGACAACTAAATTATGACAACAGCATGCAGTGGCTGAAAGGAAGGGCCCTGAACTGCCTAAACAATAATTTAAAGGTTAAATGGTGGAGTGGTTACTTCCGGAAAGGTCTTGTTAGTCTCAAAGTCTGTAGAAAGATGTGATAATTAGTAGTAAGGTCAAAATGTCCTAATAAGGAACAGACAATGGACACACACACACAAACTCAAACTTGCACATACACCCAAGGAAACACCGACAGAGACAGCCTCAGAAAACACACAAAGACATATACACACACAGAGACACCCACAGAAAACACACAAAGACATACACACACACACACACACAGACAACCACGTTAAAAACACAGAAAGACATACATACACACACCCTCACTGAGACATCCACAGAAAACACACAAAGACATACACACACCCTCACAGAGACACCCACAGAAAACACAGACATACATACATACATACACACAAACACCCTCACAGAAACACCCATAGAAAAAGCTCAAAGACATATGCACACACCCTCACAGATATCCACAGAAAATGCACAAAGACATACACACGGTAACACCCACCCTCACAGAGAGACCCACAGATAAAAAATACATACACATAGAGACACAAACCAAAGCACAAAGACATAAACATATACACCCACAGAAACACTCACAGGAGGTATCATTTATGCACCTTGCATCCCCTAAATCAACAGTGTGTGACATGCATGATAAAAAAAAATGCAGAAATTAAGAGATCACTTTTTAAAGAATCGTATTTGTAAATGTGCAAACAAAAATAATTCTGTGAATTCAAAATTGTACATTAATGAGCTGGGTAGATGGCTAGATGAAGAAAAGTACCTTTAAAAGGTTGACATATGTTTGTTTGTTTTTTTCCCATTTTCCCCAACCAAGAGCACCACTTCAAATATAGTGTACAAATTTTCCCATCTGTCAGCTGTACTTATGGATTTTGAAAATGTTGTACTCTATATGGTCTTGGTGGGACCATAAGCTGTGGTACTCATACCATTAGATCTGGTTAAAAGGCTTGTTGGTATGTATTTCAAAACTAAGTCAGCTGTAGTGTAAACTGAACAGTTTTAAGTTAACCTGTCTCATTTCAAACACTGAGCAATCTTAGTCTGAGAGTATAAAATTTTATGCAGATGTAAAAATCTTAGATAAAATGCCTCCTTGCATCTGGAAAGTCCTTGCATAAAGGGGCAGTAAACTGGAATGTAATATATATATATATATATATATATGTGTGTGTGTAAAATGCATATCTGCCAAAAGGGCATCTACCATTTGTGTATTGAGGAGGAAACATTTCTGCATGGTTTTAAATATAGAATTTCTACAGTATTGTCAAATAATCATAAATACACTGCTGCTAAAAAAATGTGTTTTTATGGACCCCTAGCCCCACCATACAACTACTACCACACTGAAGTTACAATCCAAAATTGCACAAAGAAATAAAAAACATTTGCTAAGTAAGTCCTACCTCCTCTTCAAATGAAAGTGATCTGCCGTCTGACTCAGGCACACACTGTACAAAGTGCCAAGTCTGTCTCACACTAAGCATAGTGGTTTAGTGCACACTAAGAAATCCTCTCAAATGCTAATACTTTACTCCTTGTTATAACATTTCCCATGCTCAATTAGCACTCTGCTATAGTACCCACTGGTGGCTGCCAAAATTTAAAAAAAAAAAAAAAAATTTTTTTTTTTTTAGTTCTTGCCTCATGGGGCCCCCCTGGCTCATTGGGCCCATGACAGGAGTCACCCCTGTCACCCCCTGATGGCGGCCCTGGCCCTGGCCCTTAACGGTAAGGAAATTGAAAAAAGGTCTGGTCACTTAGGGGTTAACCAGTCATTGTAGGAAATCCACATGGTATGACTTAAAGGGACATGAAACACTTTGACATTTGCTTTGTAAAAAATTAGCTCCTAATCCTGTAATTGTACCCCAAAAGTTATGGGTTTTCTGATGCTGAGAAATGAAAGTCAACCCTGCAACATTTCTGCCTAATTGTTTTACGCAGAGGTGAGAAGATAACATATTGCAAAACAATTTAAGTTTGGTTAACTAAATGACAGGGTTAAAGTCTTGTTTACTTAATTAACAAGTCCAAATCAGCAAGAGGTAGGGGGTGGGGGGGCTTTTCATTTAGAAAGCTTTCACATTAGGCCTGTATGTTTATTTATTGCAACATTACAGCAAAGTATTCTGATTACATGGGGTTTTAGTACCTTTAAATTCAAATAGGAGATAGTAAACATGTATTTAGCACCTATTAAACCCCATTTATCCTATGTCAGGGGTGCATTGCTCCCCAAATCTGCTTTCATGCACTGTTCTTCTAATACTCAGAAAATAAAAACTGGAGTTATTGCAATATATATTTACTCACAGGGCAGCATCAGCAGGAGTATATCTGTGACCTAATATGTAAAAGAAAAATGTGAGCAGAGTGATTAAGTGCAATTTTCATTCCTATTAAAAGTGCTAATACTTTTTTGACACCATGGGGATAGGTGAGACTGACAATATGTAATTTAGCTTAAAGTGATGGTAAATTCACTTCCATAACTTCACATAGTATGAAAACTATTCTCCAAACTAGCATATTGATATGCTTAGTTTGTTCCAATGTCAAATCTACTTTTAATCCTGAGCGTTTTTGTCAGACTCTGTTACCTGATTCAATGCAGCCTCTGAATAATTTCCCTTAGGCTTCTTTGATTGGCAGCTCTTTCAGTCAATCAGAGCCTCACCATGCGCCCCATGTAAGTTAATAACAGCACGCTCTCGTGTTTGGAACTCAGGCTGGAAGTTGAACTGCGCAAATACAACTGCTACGCTATTTGCGCACCATAAACAGTGAGGCTGCTTACTGTGAACATATGTTGCGCAAATAGCGTAATAGTTGCGTTTGCGCAGTTCAAACTCCAGCCTGAGTTTGCTTTGTAGATAGCTCAGCATGCTAAGGCACTGTGGCTGAGCTCTGTAGCAACCCAAGGGTTGCAGGTTCGATCCCTGGCGAGGTCCACTCAGCCTTTCATCCTTCCGAGGTCGATAAAATGAGCAGCGCCTTGAGACCCTTACGGGTGATTGGCCGCGCTTTACAAGTACACAATACATACACACATGGTGAGGCTCTGATTGGCTGAAAGAGCTGCCAGTCAAAGAAGCTTAAGGGAAAATTATTCAGAGAGGCTGCATTGAATCAGGTAACGGAGCCTGACAAAAACGCTCAGTATTAAAAGTAGATTTGACATTGGAACAAAATAAGCATATCAATATGCTAGTTAGGAGAAGAGTTTTCAGACTATGTGAAGTTATGGAAGTGAATTTACCATCACTTTAAGTGTGAGCACAGGTGAACATAGAACAGGAAAGTCCTGCAGTAATAAGCTTTTAGTCGTCAAAACACCAAATTATTATTATTTTTTAAAAGCTGTATTTAAGAAACTGCTTATTTCTAACTGTTCATACTGTTTTCTACAAAGAAGCTTTATGCAAACAGTCAGTGAACAAGAGGAGTCATGGATACATACCACAGTTCGACAGCAGTATGGAACGGCAATTTCCTAGAGAGATACAAAATACAGATGCTCAAAATCCTGGACCAGAGAACACTTTGCAATTTGTGCAAACAAATGTGAGTGAGAAGGTTTCAGGCATCCAGCAGGGAGCGTCTTCTCAGCGCAGAGAAAAACATAATCGTATGGAGAGAGATAGAAGGTGAGAAGTGAGTTTATATATGTCTTTATGCATTATCAATGGGTGGTTGCTAAGCTGGTATTGCGCATGAATAGGCACGCCATGTTAAAGGGACATTTCTGTTGTGTTGCTATTGAATAACATGCCAGATAAGTAAAAATATTTAAAAAAAAAAAATTAACATCCTTGTCTTTTATATAGGTGGTCAGAGTCCATGAGCCATTACTTCTGGGAATTCCACTCCTAGCCACCAAGATTCACAAATCTCCAAGAGCCCTTAAAACGCCTCCCACCTCACTGGTAAAAGTCTTATCTTTGCCCCAGCAGGAGGAAGGTGAAGAATTGAGATGCTCCAGATGTTCTTCTGTGAGAGTTGTCCTCAGACCAATTTGAAGCCCTTTTCTCCCTTATACCCAGTGGGAGTTAGTCACAGTCTTGCTACAGGTGTTGCAGGGATTGGTCCCTAGCCTCCTCCTGTTGTATCATCGTTATACTTCACATACAAAGATCCTCTGCTGTCGTGTACAGCACTGGATTGGGTATCTACTGGAAGCAGTATTTTTCTGCAGATAGTCCAGTAGTGTGGATGCTTTTTAGGTATGTGTAAAGTTTATAAATATGGGCACCCACTTAGCATATATTATATTACTAGGTACACTCAGTGTTGTACGTTGTACATAATAGCCAGGAAAATATTGCAAAATGCATTTTTTATAATATGTATTATATAAAGGAATTGGGCTGCTGGAACCTTATTTCTTTCTAATGGTATTGAGAGTCCACGATCCTTACTCTTGGGGATTACATCATCTGGCGACCAGGAGGAGGTAAAGACATCCTACCAGAGCTTTACATATATCCCTCCTACTTTCCCTTCTCTCCCAGTAGTATTTTTTTTGTCTCATCATGGAGAGGGCAAGGAGTGAGAGAGGTGTTTGTTAATTTTTTATTTTATATCTATTCTCGTGTTGGATCACCCTCAATGGGTAGTTCCCAGAAGAGAGGGTCTATATTACTGAACTGGTGCAATATAATTTTAAATTATTATAAATTATAAAGTTTTTGCACACAGCCGAGCAAGGATGTAGCTGAGAAGTTCCCAAGCCTCCTCCAGGGCTTCCAGTAATAGGAACATCTACACCTTCTACGAGTGGGTAAATATGCTCATCACACGGGTGCTGGTACCACACATAATTGCTTACAGTAAAAGACTTAGGGCAAGATTACAAGTCGTGCGGCAAATCTGTTTTTTGCAATTGCGAAAACTCTGCACACATTGGGGTAGATTTATCATATCCCGGGCAGACATAATTCACTATTGCGAATCATGTCCGCTCTGCATCGCTAAATGCCGACTGCATACGCTGTTGGCATTTAACATTGCACAAGCACTTCTGGTGAACTGCTTGTGCAATGCCGCCCCCGGCAGATTCGCGGCTAGCAGGGGGTGTCAATCAAACCGATTGTATGTGATGGGGCTGATTGCTGTTCACCGCCTCAGAGGTGGCAGACAAGTTAAGGAGCAGCAGTCTTAAGACCTTTCATGTAATTAGCAAGAGTCCATAAGCTAGTGACGTATGGGATATACATTCCTACCAGGAGGGGCAAAGTTTCCCAAACCTCAAAATGCCTATAAATACACCCCTCACCACACCCACAAATCAGTTTTTACAAACTGTGCCTCCTGTGGAGGTGGTGAAGTAAGTTTGTGCTAGATTCTACGTTGATATGCGCTCTGCAACAGGTTGGAGCCCGGTTTTCCTCTCAGCGTGCAGTGAATGTCAGAGGGATGTGAAGAGAGTATTGCCTATTTGAATTCAATGATCTCCTTCTACGGGGTCTATTTCATAGGTTCTCTGTTATCGGTCGTAGAGATTAATCTCTTACCTCCCTTTTCAGATCGACGATATACTCTTATATATACACCATTACCTCTACTGATTCTCGTTTCAGTACTGGTTTGGCTTTCTACTACATGTAGATGAGTGTCCTGGGGTAAGTAAGTCTTATTTTCTTTGACACTCTAAGCTATGGTTGGGCACTTTTATATAAAGTTCTAAATATATATGTTTAAACATTTATTTGCCTTGATTCAGGATGTTCAACGTTCCTTATTTCAGACAATCAGTTTCATATTTGGGATAATGCATATGAATAAATCAATTTTTTCTTACCTTAAAATTTGACTTTTTTCCTGTGGGCTGTTAGACTCGCGGGGGCTGAAAATGCTTCATTTTATTGCGTCATTCTTGGCTCGGACTTTCTTGGTGCAAAAATTTTCTTGTCATTTCCGGCGTCATTCGTGTCGCCGGAAGTTGCGTCATTTTTTTGACGTTTTTGCGCCAAAAAATGTCGGCGTTACAGGATGTGGCGCCATTTTTGGCGCCAAAAGCATTTAGGCGCCAAATAATGTGGGTGGCTTTTTTGGCGCTAGAAAATTTGAGCGTCATTGTTGTCTCCACAATATTTAAGTCTCATTATTTATTGCTTCTGGTTGCTAGAAGCTTGTTCATTGGCATTTTTTTCCCATTCCTGAAACTGTCATTTAAGGAATTTGATCATTTTTGCTTTATATATTGTTTTTTCTATTACATATTGCAAGATGTCTCAGATTGACCCTGAATCAGAAGCCACTTCTGGAAAAACGCTTAACTGAGTTTCAGTTCTACCAAAGATAAGTTCATTTATTTTAAATGTTATAAATGTTTATCTTTAGCTATGGTTTGTAATAAGTTATTATGATATACTTTTACATACAGAATCCATTAGTATTTATGCTTTATATATTTCCATTCTTACATCTTATGTACAAGAAATATTTCGAAGATTTATAAGAAATATTTTTCTGATTCTATTTTAAAGGCTTTGTCTGACTTCGTGCCTTCTAATAAAATTCTTAGGTCTTTTTCATTTCTTTTTTAATTATTGAAATTTCAAATGACCAACAACATACTGATTTATCCTTCTCTGATGATGTTTTTTCTCTTTCAGAAATTTTCTTCATCAGATGTTGACACTAACAAATCTACTTTTTTATTATTTTTCTATTATTAAAGTACATTTGTTCTTTGTTGAAAAGGTGTTGATTATTTTGGATATTAAGGTAACTAGTTCTTTAAGACTAGCTGACACTATTTCTGCCTATTTATTTCTTTTGTGTTTTCAGAGGTTTTCTTTCCAATTCCCCATTCTAGGGAATGGAATAGGCTGAGAATTTTCTTTTATTCCTTCTTCAAAGGTTTTAAACTATATTCTTTGCCAGCAGTTAAATTCAATTTGGAGGGTTCTCCAATTTATTGGGGCTATCTCTACTTCTACTAATTATGCTATTGTTTCTATAGCAAAATAGTATTTATTTTCCTTTAGATAGTTGTATCTTATTTATGGAAAATTATTTAGTTTCAGGTACTTTTCTTGGTCCTGTGATTTATTTGGATATTGCAATTGCTTCATTTTTTCTGTTTACTTTAAGATCAAGTATCAGATTATGATTTATGTTAGCATTGTTAAGGGACAACATTTACTAGACTAGGTGCTGTTGCATTTGTCTTGTTGTTTTGCATTTATTGATTATGCAAGTCCACTGTTTTGACTGGTCCTTTAAACTGGACTATCATGCTAATAATTTCATTTGTGTCTTCATTTTATTGAATATTTTCGCAAATGAGGGTTAATCTATGTCTTTAGCTATTTTAGCTAGAAGAATTTTGTGATTTAAAAAAAAAAAAAAAAATCCATGTTTCTTTTGTTCTAAGATAATCAATTATTTGTTTTATAATTGGATTCAATTCTTAACTGTTACTCTGGGCTTCAAGATTGAGTTCTAAGACTAAAACTTTAAGCTTATATTAGTTTGGTTGTTCTTATTAAGGAACGAATTCCTGAGTTCTTTCCCAAGTAATATGTTTATAATTAGGGTTCGAAATCAGCTCCCTAATATTGCGATGTACGTGCCGTATTCCAGCTTGGCTGGTAAGGGGCAGGTTAAGACTTCTTTGAAATTTATTTGGTTCTATTTTGTCCAAATTTCTTTGATTTTATTCCAGTAAGGCTAACACTTTCTTTAAGTGTGTTTCTGTCCTATATATTTTGGGTACTGTTGAAGCATGGATGGGCACCCATGGGGTTCAAGCGCTGCTCAGACCTGGAATCTTCTGGGGTATTTCTTCCAGTTCCTTTTTTAGGAACCGGGTTTGGAGTTTTATTCAAATTATTTTGCCTTTTTATGGTCATTGATAGCATTATTTGTTTTCATTAGATACAATAAATGCATATTTTCATTTTTCTGTTTTCATTCAGATTATTTTCTGAGGATGCGGAATCTCATATGATTCACTTGCTCTTCAGGACATAGTTAGAGGATCTTTTTTTCGAAAGCTCTTGATTCCTCAAGGGATAATTCTATTGGGTTCCGTCTGTCGGTACCTTTAGTCTCTATTATTTCCTTCAGTTGCTATATATGCATAGAAGTTTTAGGTCTTATGGCCACAGCATTGGATTCAATTCCCTTTGCTCATTTTCACTAGAAAGAACCTTTCCAGTCTTTTATGAGTGTTGTTTCTTCTAGAACATGGTTGGAGGATCAATTTACGAAAAAGTTTGTTGATTCCTCAAACAAGGGTAACCTTTTTAGGTTTCCTGATAGATTCAGTGTCCTTGACTCTGTCTCTGACGGACAAGAGACGTCTGAAATTGGTTTCAGCTTGTCGAAACCTTCAGTCTCAATCTTTCCCTTCGGTAGCCTTATGCATGGAAATTCTAGGTCTTATGACTGCTGTATTGGACGCGGTCCCCTTTGCTCGTTTTCACATGCGACCTCTTCAGCTCTGTATGCTGAACCAGTGGTGCAGGGATTATACAAAGATATCTCAATTAATATCTTTAAAACCGGTTGTACGACACTCTCTGACGTGGTGGACAGACCACCATCGTTTAGTTCAGGGGGCTTCTTTTGTTCTTCCAACCTGGACTGTGATTTCAACAAATGCAAGTCTGACAGGTTGGGGGTCTCTGACAGCACAAGGGGTTTGGGAATTTCAGGAGGTGAGATTACCAATCAATATTTTGGAACTCCGTGCAATTTTCAGAGCTCTTCAGTCATGGCCTCTTCTAAAGAGAGAGTCAATCATCAAGGAGGGACTCACAGTCCTCTGGCTATGAAAGAAGTATCTCGAATTCTGGTATGTGCGGAATCCAGCTCCTGTCTAATTTCTGCGGTTCATATCCCAGGTATAGACAATTGGGAAGCGGATTATCTCAGTCACCAAACGTTACATCCGGGCGAATGGTCTCTTCACCCAGAGGTATTTCTTCAGATTGTTCAAATGTGGGGACTTCCAGAAATAGATCTGATGGCTTCTCATCTAAACAAGAAGCTTCCCAGGTATCTGTCCAGATCCAGGGATCCTCAGGCGGAGGCAGTGGATGCATTGTCACTTCCTTGGAAGTATCATCCTGCCTATATCTTTCCACCTCTAGTTCTTCTTCCAAGAGTAATTTCCAAGATTCTAAGGGGTGCTCGTCTGTTCTGCTGGTGGCTCCAGCATGGCCTCACAGGTTTTGGTATGCGGATCTTGTCCGGATGGCCTCTTGCCAACCGTGGACTCTTCCGTTAAGACCAGACCTTCTATCACAAGGTCCTTTTTTCCATCAGGATCTCAAATTCTTAATTTTGAAGGTATAGAGATTGAACGCTTGATTCTCAGTCATAGAGGTTTCTCTGACTCTCTGATTAATACTATGTTACAGGCTCGTAAATCTGTATCTAGGAAGATATATTATCGAGTCTGGAAGATTTACATTTCTTGGTGTTTTTCTCATCATTTTTCTTGGCATTCTTTTAGAATTCCTAGAATTTTACAGTTTCTTCAGGATGGTTTGGATAAAGGTTTGTCTGCAAGTTCCTTGAAGGACAAATCTCTGCTCTTTCTGTTCTTTTTCACCGGAAGATTGCTAGTCTTCCTGATATTCATTGTTTTGTACAAGCTTTGGTTCGTATAAAATCTGTTATTAAGTCAATTTCTCCTCCTTGGAGTTTGAATTTGGTTCTGGGGGCTCTTCAAGCTCCTCCATTTGAACCTATGCATTCGCTGGACATTAAATTACTTTTTGGAAAGTTTTGTTTCTTTTGGCCATCTCTTCTGCTAGAAGAGTTTCTGATTTATCTGCTCTTTCTTGTGAGTCTCCTTTTCTGATTTTTCATCAGGATAAGGCGGTGTTGCGAACTTCTTTTAAATTTTTACCTAAGGTTGTGAATTCTAACAACATTAGTAGAGAAATTTTTGGTTCCTTCATTGTGTCCTAATCCTAAGAATTCTAAGGAAAGATCGTTGCATTCTTTGGATGTAGTTAGAGCTTTGAAATATTATATTGAAGCTACTAAAAATTTCCGAAAGACTTCTAGTCTATTTGTTATCTTTTCCGGTTCTAGGAAAGGTCAGAAGGCCTCTGCCATTTCTTTGGCGTCTTGGTTAAAGTCTTTGATTCATCATGCTTATGTCGAGTCGGGTAAAACTCCGCCTCAAAGGATTTCAGCTCATTCTTCTAGGTCAGTTTCTACTTCCTGGGCATTTAGGAATGAAGCTTTGGTTGATCAGATTTGCAAAGCAGCAACTTGGTCTTCTTTGCATACTTTTACTAAATTCTACCATTTTTATGTGTTTTCTTCTTCTGAAGCAGTTTTTGGTAGAAAAGTACTTCAGGCAGCTGTTTCAGTTTGATTCTTCTGCTTATAATTTCAGTTTTTTTCTTTATAAGATTTAAACTTTGTTTTGGGTGTGGATTATTTTTCAGCGGAATTGGCTGTCTTTATTTTATCCCTCCCTCTCTAGTGACTCTTGCGTGGAAGATCCACATCTTGGGTAGTCATTATCCCATACGTCACTAGCTCATGGACTCTTGCTAATTACATGAAAGAAAACATAATTTATGTAAGAACTTACCTGATAAATTCATTTCTTTCATATTAGCAAGAGTCCATGAGGCCCACCCTTTTTGTGGTGGTTATGATTTTTTTGTATAAAGCACAATTATTCCAATTCCTTATTTTTTATGCTTTCGCACTTTTGTCTTATCACCCCACTTCTTGGCTATGCGTTAAACTGATTTGTGGGTGTGGTGAGGGGTGTATTTATAGGCATTTTGAGGTTTGGGAAACTTTGCCCCTCCTGGTAGGAATGTATATCCCATACGTCACTAGCTCATGGACTCTTGCTAATATGAAAGAAATGAATTTATCAGGTAAGTTCTTACATAAATTATGTTATTCAGGGCCATTCGGCCCCATTATGTTTTTTTCACATTCAGGGTTGCGCAGATATTACAAGTTGCAAAATAACTTACGGATTCCCCCATAGAAGTCAATGGAGAAGACAAATAGAAAAAATAAAAACCTAATCTGTCACGCAAAGCCCATGATGTATTCTCCTCGAAAAGTGTACATGAAAATTTTAATATTTCATATTGCAAGAATGTTTTCTTAACAGAATATGTTCTTTCTTTCATGTAATTGGCAAGAGTCCATGAGCTAGTGACATATGGGATATACAATCCTACCAGGAGGGGCAAAGTTTCCCAAACCTCAAAATGCCTATAAATACACCCCTCACCACACCCACAATTCAGTTTTACAAACTTTGCCTCCTATGGAGGTGGTGAAGTAAGTTTGTGCTAAGATTTCTAGGTTGATATGCGCTTCTCAGCATTGTTGAAGCCCGATTCCTCTCAGAGTACAGCGAATGTCATTAGTGACGCGAGTGTGTCATTTCCGGTTATTTTTTGGCGCCAAAAAAGTTTAGTTACGTTGTGTGTCATACTTTCAATACCCCATTGATGTTTGCCTCTTGATTTTTTCAATATCAGAGGGCTATGCTATTTGCATTTTTTTCCCATTCCTGAAACTGTCATATAAGGAAGTAGATAATTTTGCTTTATATGTTGTTTTTTCTCTTACATTTTGCAAGATGTCTCACTTTGATCCTGCCTCAGAAGCTTCTGCTGGAACATTACTGCCTGACATCGGTTCTACCAAAGCTAAGTCATTAGTTATAAAATTGTAGAAATTATATTGCCGAATGTCATTTGTAATAGTTGTTTTGATAAACTTTTACATGCAGATAATGTGTCCATCAGTAATAGTACATTGCCAGTTGCAGTTCCTTCAACTTCTAATGTGCATAATATACCTGTAAATTTTAATGATTTTATTTCTGATTCTATTCTGAAGGCTTTGTCTGCATTTTCACCTTCAAATAAATATAATAGGTCTTTTTAAAACTTCTCATTTAGTTGATGAAATTTCAAATGACCAACAATATGATAATTTATCCTCTTCTGATAAGGATCTATCTGATTCAGTAGATCCTTCTCAGACATTGACACTGACAAAACTACTTATTTATTTAAAATTAAGTACATGCGTTCTTTATTAAATTAAGTGTTAATTACTTTGGATATTGAGGTAACCAGTCCTCTTGACGTTCAGTCTAATAAACGTTTTAATGCTGTTTTTAAACCTCCTGTGGTTTCTCCTGGGGTTTTTCCTATTCCTGAGGCTATTTCTCACATGATTTCTAAGGAATGGAATAAGACAGGTACTTCTTTTTATTCCTTCTTCAAGGTTTAAAAATTGTATCCTTTACCAGCAAAATCTATAGAGTTTTGGGAAAAGATCCCCAAAGTTGATGGGGCTATTTCTACTCTTGCTAAACGTACCATTATTCCTATGGAAGATAGTACTTCTTTTTAAGGATCCTTTAGATAAGAAGCTTGAATCTTATCTAAGGAAGGCCTATTTATATTCAGGTCATCTTCTCAGACCTGCAATTTCTTTGGCTGATGTTGCGGTGGCATTAACTTTCTGGTTGGAGAATTTAGCGCAACATAACTTGGATTCTGACATATCTAGCATTAACTTTCTGGTTGGAGAATTTAGCGCAACATAACTTGGATTCTGACATATCTAGCATTATTCGCTTACTGCAACATGCTAATCATTTTATTTGTGATGTTAGATCCATGTCTTTAGCTATATTAGTTAGAAGAGCTTTGTGGCTTAAATCTTGGAATGCTGATATGACATCTAAATCTAGATTACTATCTCTTTCTTTCCAAGGTAATAATTTATTTGGTTCTCAGTTGGATTCTATTATTTCAACTGTTACTGGGGGAAACAGAGTTTTTTCTGCCTCAGGATTAAAAACCTAAGGGTAAATCTAAGGCTTCTAACCGTTTTTGTTCTTTTCACCAGAATAAGGAACAAAAACTCAATCCTCCCCCCAAGGAATCTGCTTCAAATTGGAAGCCTTCCTCAAATTGGAATAAATCCAAGCCTTTTAGGAAACCAAAGTCAGCCCCTAAGTCCGCATGAAGGTGCGATCCTCATTCCAGCTCAGCTGGTAGGGGGCAGATTAAGGTTTTTCAAGGATATTTGGATAAATTCTGTTCAAAATCAATGGATTCAGAGCATTGTCTCTCTAGGCTATCGAATAGGATTCAGAGTAAGACCTTCTGTGAGAAGATTTTTTCTCTCACGTATCCCAGTAAATCCAGTAAAAGCTCAGGCTTTTCTGAAGTATGTTTCAGACCTGGAGTCTTCAGGGGTAATCATGCCAGTTCCTTTTCTGGAACAAGGTTTGGGGTTTTATTCAAATCTATTCATTGTTCTAAAGAAGGAAAATTTATTCAGTCCAGTTTTGGATCTGAAAATTTTGAATCGTTATGTAAGAGTACCAACTTTCAAGATGGTGACTATAAGGACTATTCTGCCTTTTGTTCAGCGAGGACATTATATGTCCACAATAGACTTGCAGGTTGCATACCTTCATATTCCGATTCATCCAGAACATTATCAGTTTCTGAGATTCTCTATATAGACAAGCATTACCAATTTGTTGCTCTTACATTTGGCCTAGCAACCGCTTCAAGAATCCTTTCAAGGTTCTGGGTGTCCTACTCTCTGTATTCAGAGAACAGGGTATTGCGGTGTTTCCTTATTTGGACGTTATCTTTTTACTAGCTCAGTCTTTGCGTACTGCAGAATCTCACACGAATCAACTAGTGTTGTTTCTTCAAAAACATGGTTGGAGGATCAATTTACCAAAAGTTTCTTGATTCCTCAGACAAGGGTCACCTTTTTAGGCTTCCAGATAGATTCAGTGTCCATGACTCTGTCTCTAACAGACAAGAGACGTTTAAGATTGGTCGCAGCATGTCGGCTCCTTCAGTCTCAGTTATTCGCTTCAGTGGCTATGTGCATGTAAGTTTTAGGTCTCATGACTACAGCATCGGACGCAATCCCCTTTGCTCGTTTTCACATGAGACCTCTTCAGCTTTGTATGCTGAATCAATGGTGCAGGGATTATACAAAGATATCACAATTAATATCCTTGAATCCCAATGTACGACACTCTCTGACATGGTGGATAGATCACCATCGTTTGGTTCAAGGGGCTTCTTTTGTTCACCCAACCTGGACTGTGATCACAACAGATGCGAGTCTTTCAGGTTGGGGAGCTGTTTGGGGGTCTCTGACAGCACAAGAGGTTTGGAAATCTCAAGAGGCGAGATTACCAATAAATATTTTAGAACTCCGTGCAATTTTCAGGGCTCTTCAGTTTTGGCCTCTACTAAAGAGAGAACCGTTCATTTGTTTTCAGACAGACAATATCACAACTGTGGCTTATGTCAATCATCAGGGTGGGACTCACAGTCCCCAAGCTATGAAAGAAGTATCTTGGATACTTGCTTGGGCGGAATCCAGCTCCTGTCTAATCTCTGCGGTGCATATCCCAGGTGTAGACAATTGGGAGGCGGATTATCTCAGCCGCCAGACTTTACATCCAGGGGAGTGGTCTCTCCATCCAAATGTGTTTTCTCAGATTGTTCAGATGTGGGGGCTTCCAGAGATAGATCTCATGGCCTCTCATCTAAACAAGAAACTTCCCAGATACCTGTCCAGGTCCAGGGATGTTCAGGCGGAAGCAGTGGATGCGCTGACACTTCCTTGGTGTTATCAACCTGCTTACATCTTCCCGCCTCTAGTTCTCCTTCCAAGAGTGATTTCCAAAATCATCATGGAACAGTCTTTTGTGTTGCTGGTGGCTCCAGCATGGCCACACAAGTTTTGGTGTGCGGATCTGGTTCGGATGTCCAGTTGCCCGCCTTGGCCACTTCCGTTACGGCCGGACCTACTATCTCAAGGTCCGTTTTTCCATCAGGTTCTCAAATCATTAAATTTGAAGGTATGGAAATTGAACGCTTATTTCTAAGTCAGAGAGGTTTCTCTGATTCAGTGATCAATACTATGTTACAAGCTCGTAAATCTGTCTCTAGAAAGATTTATTATAGAGTTTGGAAGACTTACATTTCATGGTGTTCTTCTCATAGTTTCTCCTGGCATTCTTTTAGAATTCCTAGAATTTTGCAGTTTCTTCAGGGTGGTTTGGATAAAGGTTTGTCTGCAAGTTCCTTGAAAGGACAAATCTCCGCTCTTTCTGTTTTATTTCACAGAAAGATTGCTATACTTCCTGATATACACTGTTTTGTACAGGCTTTAGTTCGTATTAAGCCTGTCATTAAGTCAATTTCTCCTCCTTGGAGTCTTAATTTGGTTCTGAGGGCTTTACAGGCTCCTCCATTTGAACCAGTGATGTGCAGTCACTAGAGGCAGGTGAGGCAGTGCTTCACCTCTCATATGGGCAAAAATATATATTTTTTTTATATACTTTAAAAAAAAAAAAAATTGTATTTTTTTTCCCCAGCATTTTTTTTTTCACAGCTATATGTTGTGCAATGAAGAGGCACAAGCAGGTCTGCCCACCATTACACAACATGCTGCGCCATCTACTGGATGAAAGTGGTTAAGATCATTGCATGGCCCATTAACTGCTTATTTGAGGCAGTCCTATTTGGGCTGAACCAATCCAGTGAGAGGCATTAGTAAATGGAACTTAGGGTTGGGGCTGGATGTTAAATGATATAAAATAAAACAAAAACTGAAAAAAACAACTTTCATTTATTTTGTTGCTGTCCTGTGAACCTGCTAGCTATGCTAAAGTGAAAAAGAGAGTTCTGTTCTTCCCCTCTAAGTGCAGTGGAATGTGCCACTGTCACTTCCTGAATCCTTACAGAGCAGGAAGAGAGAGAGGCACAGAGAGCAGTGTTTCATCCACATCTTATTAAAGTAAGATTTTACTGAAAAGGATTCTGTTAGTGAAAATGATAATTCAATGAATGTGGTTTAGTGTTTTTTTTACTCTTTTACAGCAAAGGATCGTTTTTGTATTTTGTTTACTCAAACTTTACACCCACTAACTTAGCAGCTTGCCTCTGTTCTGCACACTAATGTATGGTCTCATTTAGTTATAGTCTCACTTAGTCTCTGTAGCTTTGCTGTTTTATTACTTAAAAATGCAGTGGTCCCTCTCCCCCCCCCCCTTGTATATGTGTGTGTGTGTGTGTCTCTCTCTCTATCCATCTCTCTCCTTATGTGTTGTTCTCCCCCATGGTCTCTTTCTCTCTCTGTCTCTCTTCCTCCCCCTCAGACTCTCTCATCCCTTATGTGTCTCTCTAACCCTCTGTGTGTGATTGTGTCTCTCTCTAACCCTCTGTGTGTGATTGTCTCTCTCTCTCTCTCTCTATCTCTAACCCTCTGTGTGTGATTGTGTCTCTCTCTAACCCTCTGTGTGTGATTGTGTCTCTCTCTCTCTTTCTCTCTAACCCTCTGTGTGTGATTGTGTCTCTCTCTAACCCTCTGTGTGTGATTGTCTCTCTCTCTCTCTCTATCTCTAACCCTCTGTGTGTGATTGTGTGTCTCTCTCTCTCTCTTTCTCTCTCTGTATCTCTAACCCTCTGTGTGTGATTGTGTCTCTCTCTAACCCTCTGTGTGTGATTGTCTCTCTCTCTCTCTTTCTCTCTCTCTATCTCTAACCCTCTGTGTGTGATTGTGTCTCTCTCTAACCCTATGTGTGTGATTGTGTCTCTCTCTCTCTCTCTCTCTTTCTCTCTAACCCTCTGTGTGTGATTGTCTCTCTCTCTCTCTCTCTCTCTTTCTTTCTCTCTCTAACCCTCTGTGTGTGATTGTGTCTCTCTCTCTCTTTCTCTCTCTCTAACCCTCTGTGTGTGATTGTGTCTCTCTCTAACCCTCTGTGTGTGATTGTGTCTCTCTCTCTATATCTCTAACCCTCTGTGTGTGATTGTGTCTCTCTCTCTCTTTCTCTCTAACCCTCTGTGTGTGATTGTGTGTGTCTCTCTCTCTCTCTCTTTCTTTCTCTCTCTAACCCTCTGTGTGTGATTGTGTCTCTCTCTCTCTTTCTCTCTCTCTAACCCTCTGTGTGTGATTGTGTCTCTCTCTAACCCTCTGTGTGTGATTGTGTCTCTCTCTCTTTCTCTCTCTCTCTCTCTAACCCTCTGTGTGTGATTGTGTCTCTCGCTCTCTCTCTAACCCTCTGTGTGTGATTGTGTCTCTCGCGCTCTCTCTAACCCTCTGTGTGTGATTGTGTCTCTCTCTAACCCTCTGTGTGTGATTGTGTGTGTCTCTCTCTCTCTCTCTCTCTCTCTTTCTTTCTCTCTCTCTCTAACCCTCTGTGTGTGATTGTGTCTCTCTCTAACCCTCTGTGTGTGATTGTGTCTCTCTCTTTCTCTCTCTCTCTCTAACCCTCTGTGTGTGATTGTGTCTCTCGCTCTCTCTCTAACCCTCTGTGTGTGATTGTGTCTCTAGCTCTCTCTCTAACCCTCTGTGTGTGATTGTGTCTCTCGCGCTCTCTCTAACCCTCTGTGTGCGATTGTGTCTCTCTCTTTCTCTCTCTAACCCTCTGTGTGTGATTGTGTCTCTCTTTCTCTCTCTCTCTAACCCTCTGAGTGTGATTGTGTCTCTTTCTTTCTCTCTCTCTCTCTAACCCTCTGTGTGTGATTGTGTCTCTCTCTAACCCTCTGTATGTGATTGAATCATTGTGTCTCTCTCTCTTTCTCTCTCTCTAACCCTCTGTGTGTGATTGTCTCTCTCTCTCTTTATTTCTCTCTCTCTAACCCTCTGTGTGTGATTGTGTGTCTCTCTCTCTTTCTCTCTCTAACCCTCTGTGTGTGATTGTGTCTCTCTCTTTCTCTCTCTCTAACCCTCTGTGTGTGATTGTGTCTCTCTCTCTTTCTCTCTCTCTCTAACCCCTCTGTGTGTGATTGTGTCTCTCTCTCTTTCTCTCTCTCTCTAACCCCTCTGTGTGTGATTGTGTCTCTCTCTCTTTCTCTCTAACCCTCTGTGTCTCTCTCCCCCGTCTGTCTCTCCCTCTCCCCCCGAATGCTTCTCTGTGTTTCTGTCTACCTTTTATTTAATTAATTAATTGATAGTGCCACCTGATGGTGTGGCTTTATTTAAAGAGGTGAGGCCAAGCGCCCCACCATCTTTAGATTTCACCAGCCGCCACTGGATCAAGACATTTTTATATTTACTGCATAATGAAAGAATCTATAAGCATAATTTGCAGCATTAAAGTAAAAAGTATGTTTTAAACATATTTTAATGGGCATGGATTTCTAGATCTCATAATCAGAGCAAGCCTTGTGTTATCTGGCAAGAGTTTCTGTTACAATCCTTTTAGACTAAAATCAGATGTTTACTAAGTTGACCAGTTTTCCAAGACACCATTTAAAGGGACATGAAACCCATATCAATCCCATATGCAAATTTAAATAACTTTCCAATTTACATCTAATATCTATTTTTTTCATTCTTTTGATATCCTTTGTTGAAAATCATATCTAAATATGCTCAGTAGATGCTGATTGGTGGCTGCACATAGATACCACATGTGATTGGCTCACCCATGTGCATTGCTATTTCTTCAACAAAGGATATCTAAAGAATGAAGGCGTATCCTAGCCACTGCCTCACCAGCCTCTGACGTCACTGCACGTCACTGATTTGAACCTATGCATTCTTTGGACATTAAACTACTTTCTTGGAAAGTGTTGTTCCTTTTGGCTATCTCTTCTGCTAGAAGAGTTTCTGAGCTATCTGCTCTTTCTTGTGAGTCTCCTTTTCTGATTTTTCATCAGGATAAGGCAGTTTTTCAATTTTTACCTAAGGTTGTGAATTCTAACAACATTAGTAGAGAAATTGTTGTCCCTTCCTTGTGTCCTAATCCTAAGAATTCTTTGGAGAGATCCTTACATTCTTTGGATGTGGTAAGAGCTTTGAAATATTATGTGGAAGCTACTATAAATTTCAGGAAGACTTCTAGTCTATTTGTTTTATTTTCTGGTCCTAGGAAAGGTCAGAAAGCTTCTGCTATTTCCTTGGCTTCTTGGTTGAAACTTTTTATTCATCAAGCTTATTTGGAGTCGGGTCAAACCCCGCCTCAGAGAATTACAGCTCATTCTACTAGATCAGTCTCTACTTCATGGGCTTTTAAGAATGAAGCTTCAGTTGATCAGATTTGCAAAGCAGCCACTTGGTCCTCTTTGCATACATTTACTAAATTCTACCATTTTGATGTATTTGCTTCTTCGGAAGCAGTTTTTGGTAGAAAAGTTCTTCAGGCAGCTGTTTCAGTTTGATTCTTCTGCTTTTTGATTTAATTTTTTTTCTTTCAAAAATGAAAATAACTTATTTTTGGGTTGTGGATTATTTTCTCAGCGGAATATGGCTGTTTTTTGTTTTATTCCCTCCCTCTCTAGTGACTCTTGAGTGGAAGGGGCCTAGTTATCAAGCCGTCAACCTCAAATACGCTGGAATTCCGCAGCGTATTTGTGTCGAAGCTGATACGCCTTAGTTATCAAAGGCTCGAGACCGGCAAAAGTAGAATTTTGTGACGTAAGCTTCGATCCGCCGGACTCAGTCCGACACAGATCGATTCTTACGTCACTCCAGATGTTCCGCACACAAGTGCGGCACAATCTCACTACTTTTGCTAGTTATCAAAAAACTAGCAGGTACGCTCGGCACTTTTACGGCCCAGCGTACCTGGTTTTCAAAGCGCCAGCCTGGAGGCGGCGGATCCCATAGGAATCAATGGGAGTCTGACCATAGCGAAAGTACAAGTTCGCTGCTGACAGACATCCCATTCATTCCTATGGGAGATGTCTGCACCTAACACCCTAACATGTACCCCGAGTCTAAACACCCCTAATCTGTCCCCCCTACACCGCCGCATCTAAATAAAGTTATTACCCCCTAAACCGCCGCTCCCGGAGCCCACCGCAAGCTACTCTATACATATTAACCCCTAAACCGCCGCCTCCCGGAGCCCACCGCAACTATAATAAATGTATTAACCCCTAAACCGCCGCTCCCGGAGCCCACCGCCACCTACATTATACCTATTAACCCCTATCCGGCCCCCCTATACCGCCACCCTCTATAATAACGTTATTAACCCCTAAACCTAAGTCTAACACTAACCCTAATGCCCCCTTTACTTAAATATTAATTAAATAAATCTAAATAATATTTCTATTATTAACTACATTAATCCTATTTAAAACTAAATGCTTACCTGTAAAATAAACCCTAATATAGCTACAATATAAATAATAATTACATTGTAGCTATCTTAAGATTTATATTTATTTTACAGGTAACTTTGTATTTATTTTAGCTAGTTAGAATAGTTATTAAATAGTTATTAACTATTTAATAACTACCTAGCTAAAAGAAATACAAAATTACCTGTAAAATAAATCCTAACCTAAGTTACAATTAAACCTAATACTACACTATCATTAAATTAATTAAATAAACTACCTACAAATAACTATAATTAAATACAATTACATAAACTAACTAAAGTACAAAAAATAAAAAAAGCTAAGTTACAGAAAATAAAAAAATAAGTTACAAACATTTTACAAATATTACAACAATTTTAAGCTAATTACACCTAATCTAAGCCCCCTAATAAAATAACAAACCCCCCCAAACTAAAAAAATGCCCTACCCTATTGTAAATTAAATAAAGTTCAACGCTCGTTTACCTTACCAGCCCTTAAAAGGGCCATTTGTGGGGGCATGCCCCCAAAAGTTCAGCTCTTTTGCCTGTAAATGAAAAATACAACCCCCCCCCCCAACATTAAAACCCACCACCCACATACCCCTAATCTAACCCAAACCCCCCTTACAAAAACCTAACACTAATCCCCTGAAGATCATCCTACCTTGAGTCGTCTTCACTCAGCCAAGCAGCGATGGAACCCAAGTGGACATCCGGACCGGCAGAAGTGATCATCCAAGGGGCGCTGAAGAAATCTTCCATCCGATGAAGTCATCATCCAGGCGGCGCTGAAGAAGTCTTCGATCCGGGCGATGTCATCTTCCAAGCCGGGTCTTGAATCTTCCTTTCCGCCGCCGCGGAACATCCTTCTTCACCGACGGACTGCGACGAATGAAGGCTCCTTTAAGGGACGTCATCCAAGATGGCGTCCCCTCAATTCCGATTGGCTGATAGGATTCTATCAGCCAATCGGAATTAAGGTAGGAAAAATCTGATTGGCTGATTCCATCAGCCAATCAGATTCAAGTTCAATCCGATTGGCTGATCCAATCAGCCAATCAGATAGAGCTCGCATTCTATTGGCTGATCGGAACAGCCAATAGAATGCGAGCTCAATCTGATTGGCTGATTGGATCAGCCAATCGGATTGAACTTGAATCTGATTGGCTGATGGAATCAGCCAATCAGATTTTTCCTACCTTAATTCCGATTGGCTGATAGAATCCTATCAGCCAATCGGAATTGAGGGGACGCCATCTTGGATGACGTCCCTTAAAGGAGCCTTCATTCGTCGTAGTCCGTCGGTGAAGAAGGATTTTCCGCGGCGGCGGAAAGGAAGATTCAAGACCCGGCTTGGAAGATGACATCGCCCGGATCGAAGACTTCTTCAGCGCCGCCTGGATGATGACTTCATCGGATAGAAGATTTCTTCAGCGCCCCTTGAATGATCACTTCTGCCGGTCCGGATGTCCACTTGGGTTCCATCGCTGCTCGGCTGAGTGAAGACGACTCAAGGTAGGATGATCTTCAGGGGATTAGTGTTAGGTTTTTGTAAGGGGGGTTTGGGTTAGATTAGGGGTATGTGGGTGGTGGGTTTTAATGTTGGGGGGGGGTTGTATTTTTCATTTACAGGCAAAAGAGCTGAACTTTTGGGGGCATGCCCCCACAAATGGCCCTTTTAAGGGCTGGTAAGGTAAACGAGCGTTGAACTTTATTTAATTTACAATAGGGTAGGGCATTTTTTTATTTTGGGGGGTTTGTTATTTTATTAGGGGGCTTAGATTAGGTGTAAGTAGCTTAAAATTGTTGTAATATTTGTAAAATGTTTGTAACTTATTTTTTTATTTTCTGTAACTTAGCTTTTTTTATTTTTTGTACTTTAGTTAGTTTATGTAATTGTATTTAATTGTAGTTATTTGTAGGTAGTTTATTTAATTAATTTAATGATAGTGTAGTATTAGGTTTAATTGTAACTTAGGTTAGGATTTATTTTACAGGTAATTTTGTATTTCTTTTAGCTAGGTAGTTATTAAATAGTTAATAACTATTTAATAACTATTCTAACTAGCTAAAATAAATACAAAGTTACCTGTAAAATAAATATAAATCCTAAGATAGCTACAATATAATTATTATTTATATTGTAGCTATATTAGGGTTTATTTTACAGGTAAGTATTTAGTTTTAAATAGGAATAATTTATTAAAGTATAGTGTAGTGTTAGGTGGAATTGTAACTTAGGTTAGGATTTATTTTACAGGTAAATTTCTCTTTATTTTAGCTAGTTAAGCTATTAAATAGTTAATAACTATTTAATAGCTATTGTACCTAGTTAAAATAAATTGAAAGGTACCTGTAAAATAAAAATAAATCCTAAGATAGCTACAATATAATTATTATTTATATTGTAGCTATATTAGGGTTTATTTTAAAGGTAAGTATTTAGTTTTAAATAGGATTAATTTAGTTCATAATATAAATATTATTTAGATTTATTTAATTAATATTTAAGTTAGGGGGGCGTTAGGGTTAGTGTTAGACTTAGGTTTAGGGGTTAATAAATTTATTACAGTGGCGGCGTCGTAGTGGGGGGCAGGATAGGGGTTAATAAATTTATTATAGGTGGCGACGGTGTAGGGGGGGCAGGATAGGGGTTAATAGGTTTAATATAGGTTGCGGCGGGTTCAGGGAGCGGCGGTTTAGGGGTTAAACTATTTATTTAGTTGCGGCGAGGTGCGGGATCAGCAGGATAGGGGTTAATAATTTTATTATAGAGGGTGACGGTATAGGGGGGGCAGGATAGGGGTTACTAGGTATATTGTAGGTGGCGGTGGTCTCCGGGAGCGGCGGTTTAGGGGTTAATACATTTATAAGAGTTGCGGCAGGGTCTAGGAGCGGCGGTTTAGGGGTTAGTAACTTTATTTAGTTGCAGGAGGCTCCAGGGGCGCCGGTATAGGGATAGAACAGTGTAGTTTAGTGTGGGTGCTTAGTGACAGGCTAGCAATAAAGCTGGGAAAAAGCCGAAGAGCAGCGAGATCGGATGAGTGATAACTGTCACAGTCCGCTGCTCATCGCCCCGCGGCTTTTTGACAGCTTTATTTGATAACTTAGGCGAACGTATTCAAGGTCCGCGGCGGCGAAGGTAGGCGAGCTTAGGCGGACGTATTGGGCCGGCGAAGCCAGAAAAGTAGACGGCTTGATAACTACCCCCCGAAGACTCCACATCTTGGGTATTGATATTCCATATGTCGCTAGCTCATGGACTCTTGCCAATTACATGAAAGAAAACATAATTTATGTAAGAACTTACCTGATAAATTCATTTCTTTCATATTGGCAAGAGTCCATGAGGCCCACCCTTTTTATGGTGGTTATGATTTTTTGTATAAAGCACAATTATTTCCAAATTTCCTTTGTTGATGCTTTCTACTCCTTTCTTTATCACCCCACTGCTTGGCTATTCGTTAAACTGAATTGTGGGTGTGGTGAGGGGTGTATTTATAGGCATTTTGAGGTTTGGGAAACTTTGCCCCTCCTGGTAGGATTGTATATCCCATATGTCACTAGCTCATGGACTCTTGCCAATATGAAAGAAATGAATTTATCAGGTAAGTTCTTACATAAATTATGTTATTTATTTCTAAATAAATATTTCTCTATATATGTGATGATTTTTGGACAGATATATCTATTTATAGCGAGATATGTAAATGAATATATATATATGTCTAGATATCTCGAGATCTATATGTGAATATCTCTTTGTAAATCCATCTTAGATATTGTTTAATGTGCATAAGATTGTTATGTGAAATATTTTCATTATCTCCTTAGTTAAACATATCTTTATACATATAAATCCATGTTTCTCTATGTATGTGTATGTATGTCAATGTAAAATCCCTGCATCAGCTTTTTTTTCTTTCTAACACCTGAGATCTCTAATCTTTGAGCCCTTATAACTTTTGTGTGCACTATATTTTTAAAATAATTTTGTTAGACAGTTTTAATATGAGTGTAACTGTACTTTGTAATGTATTTTTGAAGTGTCTCGGGAAACTTTTAGGTTGCGGAAAACTGTTAACAACAGGTCTTCGAGCGCAGAAAGGATTGTTGCATAAAGACTTGTGTAATGATCATACTCTTCCTTTAAGGATAACACCTCTATCATGCTCATTATAACCTTTAGGCTTACTCCTCCTACTTGCCTATTTAAACACTTTCATCCCACTGAACATGGCTTTATTATTGTTGCATACGCCTGCTCGCTTAGAGCATCTTCGCTGCAATTCTATCTGGCTCTCTGTGACTGTTCACCTTCCTGCATTGAGCTTCCAGTAATCCTGCTTGCCTGTACGTCTCCTGCATACCTCTACGCTGGTGCCGTCTGCTGAAACCTGACTCCGCCCACCACCACCCGGAACGCCGGATTACTTTCAATTTACTCAAACCTCTCCGGTTGTTAGTCCGTTAACCTCTCGATTCCAGATCAGGATCTGCCTCCTCATAATTTACTGTCAACCTGCACTCCTCTGGTCTTCAGCTATCCAGCTGAATCAAAGGTTTTTTTCTGGTTCCGGTTGTGGTAAGACTGCACTGCAGTTCTGGAATTCACATTCGGTTTTAATTTTGCTTGTCAGTGCCTGTGTTTGTACTCCCTGTCCGACTCTCATTGTCACTCTCTGCTCTAGTTCAAAATCACTGAGCTCTCATTCTACATATTCTTCCTGCTGACCAAATCATTCTCCAAGTACTTTAACCCTATTGTTTATACTGGACTTTATTGTTTTAAGTTTTTTATTCTGCAGGAAACATCCACTCTTATCCACTCTCTGTTTTGAAGCTCAATATTAACTATTTAGTTTTTGGCTTATCTGTTCTTATATTATATTCACTTTGCTTTGTAGTTGCATATTATCTTTTGTAACTATAAAGTTACAATATTTGCTCGTTGCCAGGGGCAGTGTCGGGTCCAGATGCATACGGCGCTGACGTCATCGCGGTGCGCTCCTCTCTCTCAGATGCCGGTCTTGATTCCTCTGGCGCGAATCCTGCGCCTATGTAAGTCGCTCAATAACGATTTGTCACTGCCCAAGTATAGGTTTTACTTTGTGTGCTCCTGGGTGTGATAGATCATTACTACTGTATTGCCTTTATGTGTTTGAACCCTGCCTGTCTGACTACTCTGCCTGTTTAACCCCTAAATTGCTGGATTGATATACTGCCTCTGAACCCTGCCTGCCTGACTACTCTGCCTGTTTAACCCCTGTTGTTCTGGAGTGCCTCTTTGTTGCCAAACCCTGCCTGCCTGACCATCCTAGTGGTGTGCTCTTGGACTGCTTTACCGTTGCCAAACCTTGCCTGCCTGACCATTCTAGTGGTTTGCCCTTGGACTGCTTTACTGTTGCCAAGTTTTGCCTGTCTGACCATTCTAGTGATTTGCTTTGGACTGCTCTGCCATTGCCGCTGGGGACTGTCCTGACTGTGGGGAGTGCCGCTTTCCTCATCTTACTAACTTTCTCTGCTCTGGGATATCCCTATCATTCCGGCTCGACGCCGGGATAACAAGACTACTGGCCGAGTTCGGTCTGATAAAGGAGTATCCCATGAGCGTTATACTTGGGCCATGGAGCCAGATGAGGTGGCACAAGCTGTTTATCTTCAGGGACAGATGTTGGGAACCCATACCACAAAATTGCAGAATATGGATTCCAAGCTAGAGGCTATTAACGCTCAACTCTCCTTACTAGTTACAGCGAGGAATACTGCACCTGTTGTTTCACCGCCAGTCCCTACTCCTAGTACTGCAATTTTTTTCCCTGCTTCTGGTAGTATACCCCGGATACCTTTGCCTGACAAGTATGAATGTACTACTGATTGCAGGGGTTTTCTTAACCAATGCAGGCTTCACTTCCGCAATGATCCTCACACCTTCCAATCTCACCACTCAAGGGTAACTTTTATCATTTCCTTACTGAAAGACAAGGCCCTAGCCTGGGTCTCCCCTTTTGGAACAGAACGCTCCACTCCTGCATGATGCTGATAATTTCATTTCTGCATTATCTTCTGTCTTTGGGACTTCTGGCCGTACCTCTGCTGCAGAATTTTCTCTCCTGGACCTCCACCAAGACAATAGAACTGTGAGACAATTTGCCATTGAGTTTTGCACCTTGGCACTTGAAACCACTTAGGATGGCAGTGCTCTCAAGGCAGCCTTTAGGAGGGGTCTGCATGAATGCATCAAAGATGAACTCACTTATCGTAATATTCCTTATTCTTTGGATGACTTCATAATGCTTTGTATCAGTCTGGAGTCTGGCTTTCAGGAGAGACAAGCCGAGAGAGACAGAACAAGCAGGGTCCTTCCCTCCCGTCCTCCTATTAGTCCGGTTTCGGCAGTATCCTCTACCCCTTCAGCAGCTCCAGTTACCTCAGTGGAGGAAAATAAACAAATGAAAGTGAAGGAGCACTAACAAAAGCTAAGGAGTCCTGGAGATCAATAAACTTATTTAAACCTCTAGTAAAACAGTTAATAATTTTATTTATGTGTCCAGATTATAAACACTATTGCAGCTTAAATAGGGACGTCTCCCTTAAAAGATGTCAAAATAAACTTACGGATATGTTATACAACAGAAACGACTAGTTATACAACAGAAATGACTAGTCATATAGATAAAACAGAGATAATTACAATAAAACAACTATGATGCCTATATAAAACTTAAAAACATAAAAAATAATACAGTTTCCACCTTATTTCTTAAACAACCAGGATATGTCCAAATAACCTCCTTATATTTTCAGGATGTATATCCTAATTGCTGTATAGTCATATCCTGCTGGGATAATAACAAACACAGGTGGTAAAGAATTCACAGTTTTTTCACCTTAGCGTCTTTACATTTGTTAGGAAATAAACCAATGAACCATGAGATTAGTTGTAAGGTATGTGGGCTTACCGGGTCTTCGGACACACTATGTGTCAAGCACAGATTTACAATAAATATAAGATAAGAAATATGACAAGAAAGGAGAAAGAGGTTATCAAAAATTTACAAAATAATAAAGAATTGACAATTAAAGCGGCGGACAGCTAAATACAGGGAGTGCAGAATTATTAGGCAAGTTGTATTTTTGAGGATTAATGTTATTATTGAACAACAACCATGTTCTCAATGAACCCAAAAAACTAATATCAAAGCTGAATAGTTTTGGAAGTAGTTTTTAGTTTGTTTTTAGTTATAGCTATTTTAGGGGGATATCTGTGTGTGCAGGTGACTATTACTGAGCATAATTATTAGGCAACTTAACAAAAAACAAATATATACCCATTTCAATTATTTATTTTTACCAGTGAAACCAATATAACATCTCAACATTCACAAATATACATTTCTGACATTCAAAAACAAAACAAAAACAAATCAGTGACCAATATAGCCACCTTTCTTTGCAAGGACACTCAAAAGCCTGCCATCCATGGATTCTGTCAGTGTTTTGATCTGTTCACCATCAACATTGCGTGCAGCAGCAACCACAGCCTCCCAGACACTGTTCAGAGAGGTGTACTGTTTTCCCTCCTTGTAAATCTCACATTTGATGATGGACCACAGGTTCTCAATGGGGTTCAGATCAGGTGAACAAGGAGGCCATGTCATTAGATTTTCTTCTTTTATACCCTTTCTTGCCAGCCACGCTGTGGAGTACTTGGACGCGTGTGATGGAGCATTGTCCTGCATGAAAATCATGTTTTTCTTGAAGGATGCAGACTTCTTCCTGTACCACTGCTTGAAGAAGGTGTCTTCCAGAAACTGGCAGTAGGACTGGGAGTTGAGCTTGACTCCATCCTCAACCCGAAAAGGCCCCACAAGCTCATCTTTGATGATACCAGCCCAAACCAGTACTCCACCTCCACCTTGCTGGCATCTGAGTCGGACTGGAGCTCTCTGCCCTTTACCAATCCAGCCACGGGCCCATCCATCTGGCCCATCAAGACACACTCTCATTTCATCAGTCCATAAAACCTTAGAAAAATCAGTCTTGAGATATTTCTTGGCCCAGTCTTGACGTTTCAGCTTGTGTGTCTTGTTCAGTGGTGGTCGTCTTTCAGCCTTTCTTACCTTGGCTATGTCTCTGAGTATTGCACACCTTGTGCTTTTGGGCCCTCCAGTGATGTTGCAGCTCTGAAATATGGCCAAACTGGTGGCAAGTGGCATCTTGGCAGCTGCACGCTTGACTTTTCTCAGTTCATGGGCAGTTATTTTGCGCCTTGGTTTTTCCACACGCTTCTTGCGACCCTGTTGACTATTTTGAATGAAACGCTTGATTGTTCGATGATCACGCTTCAGAAGCTTTGCAATTTTAAGAGTGCTGCATCCCTCTGCAAGATATCTCACTATTTTTGACTTTTCTGAGCCTGTCAAGTCCTTCTTTTGACCCATTTTGCCAAAGGAAAGGAAGTTGCCTAATAATTATGCACACCTGATATAGGGTGTTGATGTCATTAGACCACACCCCTTCTCATTACAGAGATGCACATCACCTAATATGCTTAATTGGTAGTAGGCTTTCAAGCCTATACAGCTTGGAGTAAGACAACATGCATAAAGAGGATGATGTGGTCAAAATACTAATTTGCCTAATAATTCTGCACTCCCTGTATATAAAAGAAGCTAATAGACTATTAGAAGACAAGGATACGTACAAGGAAATTAAATTAGATCCCACTAAAAAAATTCTAATTAGACTCACAAATTTGCTTGAAAATGTCCTAACACAAGGAGTAATACATAAAAAAGAATATGACTTTCTCTGCCCGAGATTCCCAAAAATACTGGTATTTTATTATCTTGCGAAGATTCATAAAGACCTTATTAATCCACCGGGCAGGCCCATTATATTGGGCATAGGGTCGATTACTTCAAATTTATCACAATATATAGATAACTTCCTGCAACATTAAGTGAAAAATTTACCATCTTATCTTAAATACACAGTTGATATATTACAATGCTTAAATGCTTTGAATTGGGTGGAACATTATATAATGGGTACGTGAGATGTCTCACTGTATACCAGTATACAGCATACCCTGGGGATAGAAGCAGCATATATATATATATGACCAGAGATACCACATTAAACCCAAAACAGAAAGAGTTTATACTTAAGGGCATTGAATTCATCCTGAATCCGAATTATTTCTCTTTCAATGGAAAGTTCTTCCTCCAGACTAGAGGAACTGCTATGGACACGCGATTTACGCCAAGCTATACTAACCTTTTTTTAGGGAAGTGGGAGTAGGATTTCATCCCAACGCATAGGTTTGGCGCAAATCTCATGCTTTATAAGAGATACATTGACGATGTAATTTTTGTTTGGAAGGGGACACTTACAGAACTGGAAGAATTTATTTTAGAAATGAAAGTAAACAATATTGGAATTAGCTTTACACATAATATTAGTAAGGAGAAGATTACTTTTTTAGATCTAGATATAGAGATAATTGAGAAAGAGATAATAACGAAAACACATTTTAAACAAGTAGATGCAAACAATTTAATACACTTCAATAGTTGCCGATTGAGCAAATGGAAAGAGAACATCCCTAAAGGCCAGTGTCTTAGGATAAGACATAATTGTTCAAAGATGTCTGATTATATGGAGCAGATAGAGATTCTAGAAAAAAAGTTTACAGAGAGAGGATATATGATCCCCAAATAATGAAGAAGGCGAGAACACAAGTAGATGGAAAAAAAAGAAACAGTCTTCTAGTATACAAAACTAAAAACCAGGATGTAGAAGATAAAGATAAAATAAAGGTTGCCTTAGTAACTGATTATAATTTCGACCACCATCTCATACAGAAAATAATGAAAAAACATTGGCACCTTATCCAGACACACCCTATAATAGGGGACAAGATGACAGACCATCCAAAGATTGTTTACAAAAAAGCCCAACATTTTAAAAGTATTCTAGCTCCCAGTGAGTTTAAACAAATAGATAAAAGATCTAAAATAGAAGGAGATTTGACGGGGGGGGAAAACGAACGGCTTCTTTCCATGTTTTGGCTGCAGATCTTGCAGATACAGCAGTAAATGTAAAAGAATACAGTCAAGTCAAAATTGTTTCACATACCAAATAAAAGAAATGATTAGATGTCAGGATAAAGTTGTAGTCTACACTATGCAATGCTCCTGCCATAGACAATATATAGGAGAAACCACCAGGACCCTAAGGGAACGTACATGTGTAGACAGGGGTAACTTAGACACACACTTATATACGCACTTTAGGGAAGTGCATAAAAATAATTTAAAATACTTTTTTGGGGAGTATAAAGAAGGTAAAACCATACTGGAGAGGGGGGGGATTTTGAATCAAAACCGCTAAAGAAAGAAAGAAGAATTAATCTATAATATGCAAACCCTTTTTCCTTCAGGCTTAAATTCCGAACAAGACATTTCCCCTTTTCTTATCCCATAACACCTTATATAAATAAGATCATCTGATTGTATCTAGATATGTAAGAATAAGAGGGTAACAGAACCCCTAAGAATTAAGACCGTTAAGAAGAATTTTACTGTCAAACAATTAAATATAAATTACCTGATATATAAGACTAAGGGGGGTAGTTATCAACGCGTCTACTTTTCCTGCCTTCACCGGCTCAATACGCCCGCCTAAGCTCGCCTACCATCGCCGCCGCGGACCTGCAAAATTTCGCCTAAGTTGTCAAAAAAGCTGTCAAAAAGCCGCGCACCAAGTACGGGGCGATGAGCAGCGGACTGTGAGAGTTATCACTCATCCGATCTCGCTGCTCTTCGGCTTTTTGACAGCTTTATTGCTAGCCTGTCACTAAGCACCCACACTAAACTACACTGTTCTACCCCCTATACCGGAGCCCCCCGCAATTAAATAAAGTTATTAACCCCTAAACCGCCGCTCCTAGACCCCGCCACAACTCTTATAAATGTATTAAGCCCTAAACCGCTGCTCCTGGACACCGCCGCAACCTACATTATACCTAGTAACCCCTATCCTGCCCCCCCTATACCGTCGTCCTCTATAATAAAGTTATTAACCCCTATCCTGCTGATCCCGGACCTCGCCGCAACTAAATAAATAGTTTAACCCCTAAACCGCCGCTCCCGGACCCCGCCGCAACCTATATTAAACTTATTGACCCCTAATCTGCCCCCCTACACCGTCGCCACCTATAATACATTTATTAACCCCTATCCTGCCCCCCACTACACTGCCGCCACTGTAATAAAATTATTAACCCCTAAAACTAAGTCTAACACTAACCCTAACACCCCCCTAACTTAAATATTAATTAAATAAATCTAAATAATATTTCTCTTATTAACTAAATTAATCCTATTTAAAACTAAATACTTACCTTTAAAATAAACCCTAATATAGCTACAATATAAATAATAATTATATTGTAGCTATCTTAGGATTTATTTTTATTTTACAGGCATCTTTCAATTTATTTTAACTAGGTACAATAGCTATTAAATAGTTATTAACTATTTAATAGCTATCTAGCTAAAATAAAGAGAAATTTACCTGTAAAATAAAAACTAACCTAAGTTACAATTACACCTAACACTACACTATACTTAAATAAATTATTCCTATTTAAAACTAAATACTTACCTGTAAAATAAACCCTAAGATAGCTACAATGTAATTAATAATTACATTGTAGCTATCTTAGGATTTATATTTATTTTACAGGCAACTTTGTATTTATTTTAGCTAGTTAGAATAGTTATGAAATAGTTATTAACTATTTAATAACTACCTAGCTAAAAGAAATACAAAATTACCTGTAAAATAAATCCTAACCTAAGTTACAATTAAACCTAACACTACACTATCATTAAATAAATTAGTTACAAATAACTACAATTAAGTTAAATTAAATAAACTAACTAAAGTACAAAAAATAAAAAAAGCTAAGTTACAAAAAATAAAAAAACTAAGTTACAAACATTAAAAAAAAATTACAACAATTTTAAGCTAATTACACCTAATCGAAGCCCCCTAATAAAATAACAAAGCCCCCCAAAATAAAAAAATGCCCTACCCTATTCTACATTAAAAAAGTTCAAAGCTCTTTTACCTTACCAGCCCTTAAAAGGGCCTTTTGTGGGGCATGCCCCAAAGAAAACTGCTCTTTTGCCTGTAAAAGAAAGATACAACCCCCCCAACATTAAAACCCACCACCCACATACCCCTAATCTAACCCAAACCCCCCTTAAAAAAACCTAACACTACCCCCCTGAAGATCATCCTACCTTGAGTCGTCTTCACTCAGTCGAGCCACCGATGGAACCGAAGAGGAGATCCGGAGCGGCAGAAGTGATCCTCCAAGGGGCGCTGAAGAAGTCTTCCATCCTATGAAGTGATCCTCCAGGTGGTGATGAAGAAGTCTTCCATCCGGGCGATGTCATCTTCCAAGCGGCGCTGAAGAAGTCTTCCATCCGGGCGATGTCATCTTCCAAGCGGCGCTGAAGAAGTCTTCCATCCGGGCGATGTCATCTTCCAAGCGGGGTCTTCAAGCTTCTTTCTTCAGGATCCATCTTCATCCCGCCGACGCAGAACATCCTTCTTCCCCGATGGACTACCAACGAATGAAGGCTCCTTTAAGGGACGTCATCCAAGATGGCGTCCCTTCAATTCCGATTGGCTGATAGGATTCTATCAGCCAATCGGAATTAAGGTAGAAAAAATCTGATTGGCTGATTGAATCAGCCAATCAGATTGAGCTCGCATTCTATTGGCTGATCGGAACAGCCAATAGAATGCGAGCTCAATCTGATTGGCTGATTGGATCAGCCAATCGGATTGAACAATCAGATTTTTCTTACCTTAATTCCGATTGGCTGATAGAATCCTATCAGCTAATCGGAATTGAAGGGACGCCATCTTGGATGACGTCCCTTAAAGGAGCCTTCATTCGTCGGTAGTCCGTCGGGAAAGAAGGATGTTCCGCGTCGGCGGGATGAAGATGGATCCTGAAGAAAGAAGATTGAAGACCCCACTTGGAAGATGACATCGCCCGAATGGAAGACTTCTTCAGCGCCGCTTGGAAGATGACATCGCCCGGATGGAAGACTTCTTCAGCGCCGCCTGGAGGATCACTTCATCGGATGGAAGACTTCTTCAGCGCCCCTTGGAGGATCACTTCTGCCGCTCCGGACCTCCTCTTCAGTTCCATCGGTGGCTCGACTGAGTGAAGACGACGCAAGGTAGGATGATCTTCAGGGGGGTAGTGTTAGGTTTTTTAAGGGGGGTTTGGGTTAGATTAGGGGTATGTGGGTGGTGGGTTTTAATGTTGGGGGGGGTTGTATTTTTCTTTTACAGGCAAAAGAGCTGAATTCTTTGGGGCATGCCCCGCAAAAGGCCCTTTTAAGGGCTGATAAGGTAAAAGAGCTTTGAACTTTTTTAATGTAGAATAGGGTAGGTAATTTTTTTATTTTGGGGGGCTTTGTTATTTTATTAGGGGGCTTAGATTAGGTGTAATTAGCTTAAAATTGTTGTAATATTTTTTTAAATGTTTGTAACTTATTTTTTTTTTTTTGTAACTTAGCTTTTTTTATTTTGTGTACTTTAGTTAGTTTATGTAATTGTATTTAATTGTAGTTAATTTATTTAATTAATGTAATGATAGTGTAGTGTTAGGTTTAATTGTAACTTAGGTTAGGATTTATTTTACAGGTAATTTTGTATTTCTTTTAGCTAGGTAGTTATTAAATAGTTAATAACTATTTAATAACTATTCTAACTAGCTAAAATAAATACAAAGTTACCTGTAAAATAAATATAAATCCTAAAATAGCTACAATGTAATTATTAATTACATTGTAGCTATCTTAGGGTTTATTTTACAGGTAAGTATTTAGTTTTAAATAGAAATAATTTATTTAAGTATAGTGTAGTGTTAGGTGTAATTGTAACTTAGGTTAGGATTTATTTTACAGGTAAATTTCTCTTTATTTTAGCTAGGTAGCTATTAAATAGTTAATAACTATTTAATAGCTATTGTACCTAGTTAAAATAAATTGAAAGATGCCTGTAAAATAAAAATAAATCCTAAGATAGCTACAATATAATTATTATTTATATTGTAGCTATATTAGGGTTTATTTTAAAGGTAAGTATTTAGTTTTAAATAGGATTAACTTAGTTAATAAGAGAAATATTATTTAGATTTATTTAATTAATATTTAAGTTAGGGGGGGTGTTAGGGTTAGTGTTAGACTTAGTTTTAGGGGTTAATAAATTTATTACAGTGGCGGCGGTGTAGGGGGGGCAGGATAGGGGTTAATAAATGTATTATAGGTGGCGACGGTGTAGGGGGGCAGATTAGGGGTTAATAAGTTTAATATAGGTTGCGGCGGGGTCCGGGAGCGGCTGTTTAGGGGTTAAACTATTTATTTAGTTGCGGCGAGGTCCGGGATCAGCAGGATAGGGGTTAATAACTTTATTATAGAGTTCGGCGGGATAGGGGTTACTAGGTATAATGTATGTGGCAGCGGTGTCCGGGAGCGGCGGTTTAGGGGTTAATACATTTAGTATAGCTTGCGGTGGTCTCCGGGAGCGGCGGTTTAGGGGGTAATAACTTTATTTACTTGCGGCGGTGTAGGGGGGCAGATTAGGGGTGTTTAGACTCGGGGTACATGTTACGGTGTTAGGTGTAGTCAGCTCCCATAGAAATCAATGGGATGTCTGGCAGCAGCGAACATGAACTTTCGCAATGGTCAGACTCCCATTGATTCCTATGGGATCCGCCGCCTACAGGGCGGCGGATTGAAAACAAGGTACGCTGGGCCGGAAAAGTGCCGAGCGTACCTGCTAGTTTTTTGATAACTAGCAAAAGTAGTCAGATTGTGCCGCACTTGTGTGCGGAACATCTGGAGTGACGTGAGAATCGATCTGTGTCGGACTGAGTCCGGCGGATCGAAGCTTACGTCACAAAATTCTACTTTTGCCGGTCTCTAGCCTTTGATAACTAAGGCGAATCAGCCTCGCCACAAATATGCTGCGGGATTCCAGCGTATTTGAGGTTGACGGCTTGATAACTACCCCCCATAGAATGCTAACTGTTAATAAATAGTCCAAAATATATACGGCCAGATTACGAGTTTTGCGTTAGAGGCTATGCGGTGCTAACGAGCATTTTTTTCACCGCTCACTTACCTACAGCGCTGGTATTACGGGTTTTTACAAACCCGGCTTTAAAAGGCAAGAAGTGAGCATAGAGCAAAATTGTGCTCCTTACCGCACTTCAATACCAGCGCTTCTTAAATCAGCGGTGAGCTGGTCGTACGTGCACAATTTCCCCATAGGCATCAATGGGGAGATCCGGCTGAGAAAAAGTCTAACACCTGCCAAAAAGCAGCGTAAATCTCAGTAACGCAGCCCCATTGTTTATTATGGGGAAACTAAAGTTATGTTTACACCTAACACCCTAACATGAACCCCAAATCTAAACACCCCTAATCTTACACTTATTAACCCCTAATCTGCCAACACCTACATTATTCTTATTAACCCCTAATCTGCCGCCCCTGACATCGCCAACACCTACATTATTCTTATTAACCCCTAATCTGCTGCCCCCAACATCTCCGCCACCTACATTATATTTATTAACCCCTAATCTGCCGCCCCCAATGTCGCTGTAACCTACCTACACTTATTAACCCCTAATCTGCTGCCCCCACTATATTAAATTTATTAACCCCTAAACCTAAGTCTAACCCTAACACCCCCTAACTTAAATATAATTTAAATAAATCTAAATAAAATTACTATCATTAACTACATTATTCCTATTTAAAACTAAATACTTACCTATAAAATAAACCCTAAGATAGCTACAATATAACTAATAGTTACATTGTAACTAGCTTAGGGTTTATTTTTATTTTACAGGCAAGTTTGTATTTATTTTAACTAGGTAGAATAGTTATTAACTATTTAATAACTACCTAGCTAAAATAAATACAAATTGACCTGTAAAATAAAACCTAACCTAAGTTACACCCAACACTACACTACAATTAAATAAATTAACTAAATTAAAAGCAATTAAATTAGCTAAATCACAAAAAAACCCACTAAATTACAGAAAATAAAAAACAAATTACAGATCTTTAAACTAATTACACCTAAACTAATAGCCCTATCAAGAAAAAAAAAAGCCCCCCAAAATAAAATAAAAAACTAAACTAGGACCTTTTGCAGGGCATTGCCCCAAAGTAATCGGCTCTTTTACCTGTAAATTTTTTTACAAACAACTGTTCCAATCAGCCAAATAGAATGCGAGCTCAATCCTATTGGCTGATTGGATAGGATTTTTTCTACCTTAATTCCGATTGGCTGATAGAATTCTATCAGCCAATCGGAATCTAAGTGACGCCATCTTGGATGACGTCATTTAAAGGAGCCTTCATTCAGTAAGAAGACTCCGGATGAAGAGGAAGCTCCACGTCGGATGTCTTGAAAATGGACCCGCTCCGCGTCGGATGGATGAAGATAGAAGATGCCGTCTGGATGAAGACTTCTGCCCGTCTGGAGGACCACTTCGGCCCGGTTGGATGAAGACTTCTGCCGCTTCCTTGAGGATGGATGTCTGGTCTTGCATCAGCCAATAGGATTTTTTCTACCTTAATTCCGATTGGCTGATAGAATTCTATCAGCCAATCGGAATCTAAGTGACGCCATCTTGGATGACGTCATTTAAAGGAGCCTTCATTCAGTAAGAAGACTCCGGATGAAGAGGAAGCTCCACGTCGGATGTCTTGAAAATGGACCCGCTCCGCGTCGGATGGATGAAGATAGAAGATGCCGTCTGGATGAAGACTTCTGCCCGTCTGGAGGACCACTTCGGCCCGGTTGGATGAAGACTTCTGCCGCTTCCTTGAGGATGGATGTCTGGTCTTGCATCAGCCAATAGGATTTTTTCTACCTTAATTCCGATTGGCTGATAGAATTCTATCAGCCAATCGGAATCTAAGTGACGCCATCTTGGATGACGTCATTTAAAGGAGCCTTCATTCAGTAAGAAGACTCCGGATGAAGAGGAAGCTCCACGTCGGATGTCTTGAAAATGGACCCGCTCCGCGTCGGATGGATGAAGATAGAAGATGCCGTCTGGATGAAGACTTCTGCCCGTCTGGAGGACCACTTCGGCCCGGTTGGATGAAGACTTCTGCCGCTTCCTTGAGGATGGATGTCTGGTCTTCAGAACAGTAAGTCGATCTTCAGGGGGTTAGTGTTAGATTTTTTAAGGGTGTATTGGGTGGGTTTATTTTTTAGGTTAGGGCTTTGGGCTGCAATAGAGCTAAATGCCCTTTTAAGGTAAATGCCCATCCAAATGCCCTTTTCAGGGCAATGGGGAGCTTAGGTTTTTTTAATTAGTATTTTATTTGGGGGGTTGGTTGTGTGGGTGGTGGGTTTTACTGTTGGGGGGTTGTTTGTATTTTTTTTTACAGGTAAAAGAGCTGATTACCTTGGGGCAATGACCCGCAAAAGGCCCTTTTAAGGGCTATTGATAGTTTAGTTTAGGCTAGGGTTTTTTATTTGGGGGGGGGGGGGGCTTTTTTATTTTGATAGGGCTATTAGATTAGGTGTAATTAGTGTAAAGATCTGCAATTTGTTTTTTATTTTCTGTAATTTAGTGGGGGGTTTTGTGATTTAGCTAATTTAATTTATTTTATTGTTGTTAATTTATTTAATTGTAGTGCAGTGTTAGGTGTTAGTGTAACTTAGATTAGGTTTTATTTTACAGGTCAATTTGTATTTATTTTAGCTAGGTAGTTATTAAATAGTTAACTATTTAATAACTATTCTACCTAGTTAAAATAAATACAAACTTGCCTGTAAAATAAAAATAAACCCTAAGCTAGCTACAATGTAACTATTAGTTATATTGTAGCTAGCTTAGGGTTTATTTTATAGATAAGTATTTAGTTTTAAATATGAATAATTTAGTTAATTATAGTAATTTTATTTAGATTTATTTAAATGATATTTAAATTAGTGGGGGGTTAGGGTTAGAATTAGATTTAATACATTTTATATAGTGGCGGTGACGTTGTGGACGGCAGATTAGGGGTTAATAAGTATAATGTAGGTGGCGGTGATGTTAGGGGCGGCAGATTAGGGGTTAATAATATTTAACTAGTGTTTGTGAGGCGGGAGTGCGGCGGTTTAGGGGTTAATATGTTTATTATAGTGGCGGCGATGTCCGGAGCTGCAGATTAGGGGTTAAAAATTGTATAGTGTTTGCGATGCGGGAGGGCCTTGGTTTAGGGGTTAATAGGTAGTTTTTGGGTGTTACTTGCAGCAAAAGTGAAGTTTTGTATTTAAATGAAATGTTTTTCGTATATAAAATATTTATATGTTATCGGAGGCGGGGCTTGGCCGGGCAGGCAAATGGCTGCGTAGTCACACAGCTCCGGTACAATAGAAGGACAAACTTCGGTTCAAACCGGTGCTATTCACCCTTCACTACGAAAAACAGGCGGCTCAACACTCAGAGACCACAAAGATACTAATGAGGCAATTGGGAGCGTTCGGGCTCCCCTGAAGAACCGCAGTGAAAAATCCGCTCCGCACAGTACCGCCGCCATCTTGGTACTCCCGCGGCAACGAACAACAGCATGTGAGTTAACTAACAAAAACACTGTGAATATGTAGGAGATCAGTAAGAAAGCACGCTAGAAGTAAAAAGTACCTAATCATCAAAAGACATAGTCGCACTGAAGCGGGCCAAAATGCACATAGTGGATATACACTCATACCTACGCCACTTTTGAGAAAATGGGGACAGCAAGGAACTATTAAATACATGACACGAAACTACTCAGGAATGCATGTGAACTAACAAAGCGCTCCGCATTTAATCTTCATTACCACAGCTTCACATTTGTCACGCCTGAAGAACTGAGAGCCACTACACAGGAAGTTTTGAGCCCCCGGGGCCCACATTACGTTTTTCTTCTTAACTACGTATTGCACTATCATAAGAATACAAACAAAAATGACGACCAAGCATAAAAATAAAGGGGACAAAAACCTTAAAAGCCAGACCCAAGCTAATGCTCTGGTCAGCTCCTTCTTTCACGCTAACTCACCAGAAGTGCAAGACACAGACTCCTCAGATAACAATGCTCCCATTGACCCCACTCCTGCAGCAGATTATTTGATACAACTAAAACAGGACATTGCCAAACTCCCATCAAAAGAAGATTTTGACTCACTTAAAACTCTTATAACAAAAGAGCTAACATCTTTGCGAAAAAACATGACAGAGATGAGCGAAAGAATAGTAGACATTGAAGAAACACAGGACACAACATCTGAAGTAATTAGTTTATTACACAGTCAAGTAAATGCACAAGAGGATCAAATTGAGACCATGCAAGAAAAAATAGAGGATTTAGAAAATAGGGGGCGGAGAAGCAACCTCCGTATTAAGGGGATCCCAGAAGCTATAAAAACTGCTGATCTGATGGAATATCTACAAAGCCTCTTTCGTCAGATTGTAGGCGATCAACAAGCCCCACCATGGGAGATTGAAAGAGCCCACAGATCCCTCCGACCCCCACCCCCCCCTAATGCACCTCCCAGAGACGTCATTCTCAAATTTCTTAAATTCAATGACAGAGAAACTATCTGGCAAAAAGCAAGGTCCTCTCACACGATTTCTTACTTGGATCATGATTTACAAATATACCCAGACCTATGCCCAAGTACTATTCAAAAACGAAAAGAAGCTCGCTTCATCACCTCTGTTCTACAGGATAGAAATATCAAATATCGTTGGGGATTCCCATTCAGCCTAATAGTCCCCCATGAAGGGACGATACTCATCTACAAAGGTATTCAGGACCTGGATAAACTTTCTAAAGGATTGGGAATTCCTCTGAAACCCCCGGGACCTCCATCTTCCTCCGACGAATTTCAACCCCCCACTCTGCGCTCACATCTTTCCACTCTGCAGAAGACATCCTGGAGTAAAGTCCAATCTCTCAAAAAGAAACGGAAAGAACATTCCTACACCTCTCCAGCTACTACTGGAGACTGATTGAACTGTCACCTTATCTTGATTTCTACAGTGGGTGAGATTACATCTACGCTCTAGACGAACTATTGTTGTCATGTTTAATCTGTTTTGCTTTGCTAAAGTTATTTATGCATTCCTGGTTACTTTTATACATATTTACATTTACAATGTTCTTACATAGCTTAATCTACAATTCTTAGTCTTGACTGTGGTGAAGAATTAACCACCCGTATTCTGACCTGTAAAGGTTAATTTAACATTTAATTTTTCTCTTTGAAGGTTTAAGTATGCAACTCTTAATTTATATGTTTGCACTGTTATTTTGTTTTATTAAAACAACTAAGTCCTCTCTGTTGTAAAACCTCTGGCTGAAATGAAAGCAATTTCAGTCACCATTATGGTTCTTTACCATCCCTCCCCCTTGACCACCCACCTTATCCCCAAAGGTTACTACAAGTACTTAACTGCTTATTTCGGTATACTCACACAAGGAATTTATACAGATCCAGACAATACTCAACCTCACTTTTTTCCCCACCAGAACACACACATGAACCAGATAGACCCAAAACAAGGCCCAAGTTATGTTTTCATATATGCTACATAGTAACACAAAATGACTCACAATGCGAAAGTCAGTAGACCGTTAACTTTCCTGTCCATTAATGCAAAGGGCCTAAACAACCCTCACAAAAGGAATATAGTTATTCGAGACCTCAAAAGTAAAGGAGGCGATATAATATTTATACAAGAGTCCCATTTCTTAAAGGGCCACGAACCCAAAACCTTTCTATATAAGTTTGGCCCCTCATATTATTCTTCTAATACCTCTAAAACTAACGGAGTGGGAATTTCAATTAAGAAGGGGATACCTTTCCAGCTGCTGGACTCCCATAAAGATGCAGAAGGCAGATACTTAATTCTAGTGGGCAAACTTTATAACACAACAACAACCTTAGTAAGCGCATACACCCCCAATACCGCCCAAGACAAATTTATATCTTCCCTGACAAATAAAATTTTAGAAGTCACCAAAGGTATGCTAATCTTAGGGGGCGATCTTAACATCACTCTAGATTCCTTTAAGGATAACTCCAACCACACCTCATCTACATCACATAGAACCATAGCCTCTATAAGACAAAAACTGAGAGATCTAGCCGTCCACGATGTGTGGAGGATACACCACCCAGAAGTAGAAGACTTTACCTTTTTCTCACACCCACACTCACGTTACACCCGCATAGATTACATCCTAACCGACGTCACCTCCCTATCATATGCCACACAATCCTCGATCCTATCGTCATCCTGGTCGGACCATTCCATAGTATCATGCATCATTCACTGGCCCTCAGCTTCTCCCTCCACCTATACTTGGAAACTCAACGAAGAACTTTTAGACCTCCCACAATACACTGATAAGTTACAGAAAGCTATACAAGAATTCTTTGATATTAATCTTGGTTCAGTGCCAAAATTTCATAACATATGGGAAGCACACAAAGGGACTATACGAGGGGAATTAATGAGTATGCAATCTCACTATAGAAAACAACAGAGACTCCTGTTACAGGACTCCCTGTACAAGATGAATGAGTTGGAGATACAGCTCAAAAAAAAGCCTACCGACACACAAATAGCTAAAGCCTTACAGGAAAGTAAACAAACCACAACAAATCTACTAGACAAGGAGTGCAAAAGACTAGCCTTTAAACTAAAACAATCATTCTATGAAGGGGATAATAAATGTAGCAGACTTTTTGCCCGCAAACTGAAACGCACATCCAATCGCGCATATATCCTCAAGATCAAAACCACTGATAAAACACATCATGATACTTCCAACATAGCAGAATCATTCCGATCTTACTACGACCACCTATACAACCTAACTGCAACAACCCCAAACAAACACACTCACACCCTGACTGACATTGCATCACGTATTGAACTCTTTTTATCAGATATAAACTTCCCCGAGGTAGCGAAAGAGCAACTAACTCTTCTCCAACAGCCCTTTACCTTACTGGAGATCCGAAAGACTATAACAGACCTTCCCACTGATAAAGCCCCAGGCCCAGACGGTTACACAAACTATTATTACAAGAAATACACAGACATCCTATCACCACACCTACTGACCCTCTTTAACTCAATTACATCAGACAACCCCTTCCCCACACAGAACCTGGAGGCTTTTATTTCCATAATACCGAAACCTGGGAAAGACCCCGAGCGTGTAGAAAATTACAGACCAATTTCCCTACTAAATACAGATTTAAAAATTTATGCCAAGATTTTAGCCACCCGACTAAACACCGTCCTTCCACAATTAATTGGTAAAGATCAAGTCGGATTTGTCCCAGCAAGAGAAGCTAAGGATAATACGATCAGAGCAACCCAATTGATAGAACACGCCAAACTTAGGAATATTCCGCTCTTGGTCCTGTCGACCGACGCGGAAAAAGCCTTTGACCGCGTCGGTTGGCAGTTTCTGAGAGCGGTACTATTAAAAATGGGCCTGGGGCAGGAATTTTACAAGCAGGGTTTTTGCCATGTACACCACCCCTACAGCCAGGGTACGGGTAAACGGGTCCCTTTCAGCCCCCTTTCACATCACCAATGGAACCAGACAGGGCTGCCCCCTCTCCCCACTCCTGTTTGCCTGTGCGATTGAAGCACTAGCCCACAAAGTCCGTAATCAACCCCTAATCACAGGCATACAAACTCAAAATTCACACCATAAAATAATGCTTTATGCAGATGATGTCCTGTTCTGTATCACAAACCCACTTACCACTATACCTCATATTCTCCAATTACTAGACGAATTTGGAGTCGTATCTAACTTTTTGATTAATAAGAACAAGTCGGAAATCATGAACATAAATCTCCCCCAGGAAGATTTAGACCTAATCAAACCAATATGTCCATTCAGATGGCAGTCCACATCACTCCGATATTTGGGTATTCATCTAACTCCAACCCCGGACCAATTATTTGCCATAAATCACAAACCCCTCCTCTCCAAAATAATAACGGATCTTTCCTCCTGGAAAAAAACACATATCTCCTGGCTGGGGAGAATTAATGTTGTTAAGATGATCATCCTCCCTAGAATTCTCTACCTCTTTCAGACCTTGCCCATCCCACTTCCACCGAGTTTCGTGAACACATTACAGTCAAATGTATTGGACTTTATTTGGTTCAATAACAGAGCAAGAATCAGCAAAAAAATTATGCTCCTACCCATAACTATGGGAGGCCTCGGAGTTCCGGACTTCCACAGGTACAGACAAGCTACATTCTTGCAGCGCATTATAGATTGGCACAGTAACTTAGACAACAAATTATGGGTCCAATTAGAACACGACCTATCACAAACCCAACACTTAGGCCAATTATGCTGGACACCAAAAGACCGAGGAAGATTCTTAAAATCTCCCTCGCAAATTACTCTAGAAACGTATAAAGCGTGGGACAAAATGCTAATTGAATACCCCAATATTTCAACCAAGTTCTCCCCACTAACACCCTTGACTCACAATACTGAGTTCCGCCCGGGCCTCCCGCTATCAAACAGACTTACCAATACCCCCCTCCGGTCCTTACAGATATACCATATGGGAAACGAACAGCACTCTCCCACACGACAGGAACTAATCTCCACAGGGTTTCTAGTCTTCAAAGATTGGCTCTTCTACAGACAATGTCACTCATACATTACAACTCACCCACAAGCTACTAACATGACCAGATCACTAACACCCCTAGAATCCCTCTGCCATAAAAATACTCCGACCAGGCACGCACTGTCCATCACACATACAATCTTGTCACAACAACCACATGGTTCGCTCCCATATTATATAGATAGATGGAATTCCGAATTAGGGACAGAGATCACATATACAGAAGCCCTGCAAATTTTTAACAATATTAAAAAGACTTCAATTTCCTGTAAATTCATCGAACTCAATATCAAAATCCTGCAACGATGGTATCTGACCCCAGAGAGATGCAAAAAGATTTACAAACTCAAATCAGCACAGTGCTGGAGATGTGGTTCAGCTGAGTGCCACATGTCCCACATATGGTGGCAATGTGACAAATTATCCCCCGCGTGGGCACTGATTGCGAAGGAATCTAGCTCAATCTTAGGTGTATCCACCCCCCCCCCGATCCATGTATGTGGCTTTTTAATAAGATCCCAAACAAACTCCCCACCCCCTCCAAAAAACTATTCCATATTTTAAGCAATAGCTTTAAAATCATACTAGCTAGAAATTGGAAATCAGATAAAGTCCCTTCCCTAGCACAATGGCAATTAGAGTGTCATCGCACCCTTTCCTTAGAAGAATACCATTACATGAAAAACAAAACTATGGACACATACGCCCAAATGACCTTTATGTGGGAAACTTACATACAGACTAAAACTCCAACCACTCAGGAGGCCCAAAATTAATAGGTTCTTGTAAAATTATGTTGATGTAACATAGAACTGCTTTTTGATCCAGATAATATGCTTATCCTTGTAACCATTGTAACCTTAATTGTTTATTCTCCCATTTCTCCTCCCCCCTTCCCTTATACCCCTTTATTACTTCAGCTGTGAAGCGAGTCAACAATGTAACTCATTTTTATTTCTTGCATTTTGAATGTATGTACTTGTTTTACTCTCAATAAACTTTTTGAAAACTAAAAAAAAAAAAAAAAAAAAATATTTATATGTTACCAACGTAATATTTGGTTAAGATACCGACAGTATTTGTTTTACAAATTATAATAATCCCACCTTATTGAAAAATTCTTCTTAGCTATATATTCCACCTTATAAGGATTCCACCTTACGTAAACTACATCATGAGAAATTGTAAGTGAACCTGCTTTAACATTTCCACCTTAAGTAGCGACCAATAAGACAAATTCAATGAACCAATGAGATAAAAAAGGGGTAAAAGAAGGGGTATTTAAATGCCTACAATTGAGTGAAGGAATACGTCTTGATAAAGCCCTTATTAGGGCGAAACACGTTAACGTTTATACTGATAACTACCAGGAGAGAGAATCAAGGATTGGAGACTTTTCTTTTGTTCCATGCAGAATCTTGAAGTAACAAGTACAGGGAAGGAGAACGATCACAAACGGACGTTTGTTCATTCAACCATATCTGCAACACGCTCCCGGAGCATGCAACACAGTAGCGAATCCAAGACAAACACTCAGTGTGAGAAAGTGACATCACCGGAGCTACGTGGGTCTAAAGGAGAAAGATGAAAAAGAAACACACTACCGGTAAGGAACACAGTAAATCTGTGCTTGACACATAGTGTGTCCGAAGACCCGGTAAGCCCACATACCTTAAAACGTTTACAACTACACATATGGTTCATTGTTTTATTTCCTAACAAATGCAAAGACGCTAAGGTGAAAAAACTGTGAATTCTTTACCACCTGTGCTTGTTATCATCCCAGCAGGATATGACTATACAGCAATTAGGATATACATCCTGAAAATATAAGGAGGTTATTTGGACATATCCTGGTTGTTTAAGAAATAAGGTGGAAACTGTATTATTTTTTATGTTTTTAAGTTTTATATAGGCATCATAGTTGTTTTATTGTAATTATCTCTGTTTTATCTATATGACTAGTCATTTCTGTTGTATAACAAGTCATTTATGTTGTATAACATATCCTTAAGTTTATTTTGACATCTTTTAAGGGAGATGTCCCTATTTAAGCAGCAATAGTGTTTATTATCTGGACACATAAATAAAATTATCTGTTTCTTCTACAAGATTTGACGAGTCCACGGATTTCATCCTTACTTCTGGGATTTATCCTCCTGCTAACAGGAAGTGGCAAAGAGCACCACAGCAGAGCTGTATATATAGCTCCTCCCTTCCCTCCACCTCCAGTCATTCTCTTTGCCTGTGTTAGTAATAGGAAGAGGTAAAGTGAGGTGTTAGTTTTAGATTCTTCAATCAAGAAATGTTTTATTTTAAAATGGTACCGGTGAGTACTATTTTCCTCAGGGAGAAATCGTCTGTCTGGATTCCCAAGAGGAATGGAGAGATCTTTTTTCTGCCCTGAGGTTGATGAGCTTAGCAGATGTTACTAAGATCCATTCTGGTTCCCACAGAGCTTCTGAAGGTAATGCAATAAAAATCTTCAGTGTGGAGAACGGTGTCATGCTACAAGCAGCATTGAGGTATGTTCAGTCTTTTATTTCTGAGGAGACTTGTTATATCAGAACTGGCTGACATTATTCCCTGTAAGGGAAGGGGTAAGCAGTAGACCTATAAGGATTATGGTGTTACTGAAATTACTGGTTTATACATATTGATTACTACGGTTATGTAACTCAATAGGGTCTTGACACTGGGAGAGGCAGCTGTGACACTTTCTATATTTAATAATGGCATAATGATATGTGTGCGAAAACATTAGGGGACCACATGGCTTATTAAAACCGCTTCCCATGCGGTTATGGAGACAGTTAATGTGACGCCCACGGTGGGTGGGGGCCTATTTTGCGCGCTCAGACGCGCAGTTGTCTCCTCACTAGAAGGCAGCAGGCACTAGCTCCGGCGGGGCCTAAAGTTGAAATTCAGTCACCGGATCGTTGTTGAATCAATCTTGAGTACCCTGGGGGCAGGTAGACGCCACAGCAGAGCTGTGGCGAGGTGCAAGGGCTGTTATCGTTGTTTAATGTTTATTTACAAAATAAAAAGACTCTTTACAGGGTGATTTAGCTTTTTCTCAAATGGTGCAATAATGTTTGGCAAATTTGAACTGTTTAGTATAATTTTTTAGTGCTAAAAATCGTTTTTGGTGCAGTATAGAAAAATTGTTGCGCTTTTATTATTTAAAGGCGCAGTATATTTTTTTTCTGAAAATTCTTTGAATCAATACATAAGGTTAAAAACGACTATTGTTTAACATGTCTGAACTTGAGGAAACTTCTTGTTCTATGTGTTTAGAGGCCATTGTGGAACCCCCTCTTACTTTGTGTACCTCTTGTCCTGAAAGGGACTTACAATGTAAAAAGCATATTTTATGTAAAGAAAGTGTGCCTAAGGATGATTCTCAGTCTGAAGAGTATGAGGATATGCCGCCTAATTCTCCCCAAGTGTCACAACCTTTAACGCCCACCCAAGCGACGCAGAGTTCCTCAACCGCGTCTAATTCTTTTACTCTGCAGGATATGGCTGCAGTTATGTCAACTACCCTTACAGAGGTATTATCTAAGTTACCAGTGTTACAGGGTCAAGCAGTAGGACAGGAATCAATGTGAATACTGAGTCCTCTGATGCTTTGTTGGCTATTTCCAATGTGACCTCACAGGGATCTGAGTTGGGGGTCAGGGAAATTTTGTCTGCGGGAGAACTTTCGGAATCGGGAAGTGTGTTACCTCAGACAGATTCGGACGTCATGTCCTTTAAATTTAAGCTGGAACACCTCCGCCTGTTACTTCATGAGGTCTTAGCGACTCTGGATGACTGTGACCCTATTATGGTACCACCAGAGAAATTGTGTAAAATGGACAAATATCTGGAAGTTCCCGCTTACACTGATGTTTTTCCGGTTCCCAAGAGAATTTCGGAGATTATCAAGAAGGAGTGGGACAGACCGGTTATACCATTCTCACCTCCTCCTAATTTTAAAAAAAATGTATCCCATATCAGACACCATTCGGGACTCTTGGCAGACTGTCCCTAAGGTGGAGGGAGCTATATCTACCCTGGCTAAGCGTACAATTATTCCTATTGAGGACAGCTGTGCTTTTAAAGACCCTATGGATAAGAAATTAGAGGGTCTTCTAAAGAAGTTATTTATTCATCAGGGTTTCCTTTTACAACCGACAGCCTGCATTGTTCCAGTTACTACTGCAGCGACTTTCTGGTTTGATGCCTTAGAAGAGTCTCTTAAAATTGAGACCCCTTTAGAGGATATTATTTAAGTCAAAGCTCTTGGCTATTCCTTTCAAAGGGTAAGACCCTATTCGGGCCTGAGTTGAAGGAAATCATTTCTGACATTACCGGAGGTAAAGGTCACGCTGTACCTCAGGATAAGTCTGTTAAGATGAGGGGTAAATAAAATAATTTTCGTTCCTTTCGGAACTTTAAAGGAGTATCCTCTTCTTCCTCCACAAAACAGGAAGGGAATTTTGCTCAGGCCAAGTCCGTCTGGAGACCCAACCAGGCTTGGAACAAGGGTAAACAACCCAAGAAGCCCGCTGCTACTACAAAGACAGCATGAAGGGGCGGCCCCCGATCCGGCACCGGATCTAGTAGGGGGCAGACTTTCTTTCTTTGCCCAGGCTTGGGCAAGAGATGTTCAGGACCCCTGGGCACTGGAAATCGTGACCCACGGGTATCAACTGGAATTCAAAAGTTTTCTCCCAAGAGGGAGATTTCTTCTTTCACAATTGTCTGTAGACCAGATAAAAAAAGATGCGTTCTTACGTTGTGTAAAAGACCTCTCTACTATGGGAGTAATTCGTCCCGTTCCAAGACTAGAACAGGGACAGGGGGTTTTACTCAAATCTTTTCGTGGTTCCCAAAAAAGAGGGAACGTTCAGACCTATTTTAGATCTCAAGAGTCTAAACAAGTTTCTCAGAGTCCCATCTTTCAAGATGGAGACTATCCGAACAATTTTACCAATGATCCAGGAGGGTCAATATATGACTACCGTGGACTTGAAGGATGCATACCTTCATATTCCTATTCACAAAGATCATCATCAGTACCTAAGGTTTGCCTTCAAGGGCAAACATTTTCAGTTCGTAGCTCTTCCCTTTGGGTTGGTCACAGCACCCAGGATCTTCACAAAGGTTCTAGGGTCCCTTCTGGTGGTTTTCAGGCCGCGGGGCATAGCAGTGGCGCCTTATCTGGACGATATTTTGATTCAGGCGTCGACTTATCATCTAACAAAGTCTCATACAGACACAGTTTTGTCCTTTCTGAGAACTCATGGATGGAAGGTGAATCTAGAAAAGAGTTCACTAATTCCACAGACAAATGTTCCCTTCTTGGGAACTCTGATAGATTCTATAGCCATTAAGATTTTTCTGACTGAGCCATAAAAGCCATAAATGCCTTCTCTTGTCTGAAAAAGGCTTTCTGTTCTGCTCCTGTGCTCCGCCATCCTGATCCTGACCTACAGTTCACTTTAGTGGTTGATGCCTCCAAGATAGGGGCTGGAGCAGTTCTAACCCAAAGGGATCCTTTGACCTCCAAGTCACACCCTGTAGCCTTTTTCTGTAAATGTTTTTTTCCTGCTGAGAGGAATTACGATGTGGGTAATCGAGAACTCTTAGCCATTAAGATTGCTTTGACTGAATGGCATAATTGGTTAGAGGGCACCGCCAATCCCATTCAGATTCTCACTGACCACAAGAATCTGACTTACCTAGAGACTGCTCATCGACTCAATCCTCGACAGGTCAAGTGGGCCTTGTTCTTTTCCCGTTTTAACTTTGTGGTCTCTTATCTTCCTGGAACCAAGAACAAGAAGGCGGACGCCCTTTCCCGTCAGTTCCCTCACTCAAGTGACTCCTCTGAAGCTCCTATTGAACACATCATATCTCCCTCCTGTGTGTTTGCTCCACTAAATACCACCCTACTGCAAAGATTGCAACGTGCCCAGTTTAGTAAACTTCCTGGAGCCCCCGTGGCCTCCGATATCCTCTTTGTACCTCTGAACCTACGCACCCCGGTGCTATCCTGGGCTTGTGATAGTAAACTCTCAGGACATCCTGGTTTGACTAGGACTTTTAGGTGTCTTTCCCAACACGTATGGTGGCTTACTATGAAGTCGGACACTCAGGATTATGTGAAAGCCTGCACAACTTGTGCTGCCAACAAAATTCCCCGATCCTTACCTCCTGGCTTGCTCCAACCATGGACACACATAACAATTGACTTCATTGTGGACCTTACTCCTTCTGACCACCATACAGTTATCTGGGTTGTGGTGGAACGCTTTTCCAGACTGGCTTATATTGTACCCCTAACTAAACTGCCTTCTGCCCAAGAATTATCGTCTCTTTTTCTCTTGCATGTGGTACGACTTCATGGCATTCCTGTGAATATAGTTTCCGACAGAGGTCCACAGTTCATCTCTACCTTTTGGAGAGCCTTTTGTAAGTTGATTGGAACAACTGTTTCCTTGTCTTCTGGCTACCATCCTCAGACCAAGGGACTAACTGAGAGAGTAAACCAGGATCTTGAAGCCTACCTTAGAGCCTTTGTCAACGCTCGTCATACCAACTGGTTTGAGTTGTTACCCCTAGCTGAGCTGGCAAGAAACACTCATTGGCACTCTTCTCTTAGATGTTCTCCATTTCAAGCTACATCGGGGTATCAACCTCGTGTCTTCCCTCTTTCTGCTCAGTCCACTGGGGTTCCTGCTGCAGACTGACACGTCACTGGACTCACCACTCATTGGCAATGTATTCGCTCTTAGCTACGTTCAGCTGTTTCTAGATATAAAAAGTTTTCTGATCGTCATAGAGTGCCATCCCAGTGGGTGAACGTGTTTGTGTCTCTACTCGACATATTTGTCTACGTCAACCCTGTCACAAATTGGTGCCTAGGTTTATTGGCCCTTACAAGGTCCTGAAAAGACTGTCTCCTGTTGCCTACAAAGTGGCCTTACCCAAGACCCTGCGCATACACCCAGTCTTCCACATCTCACTACTCAAGCCTTACATCAAGAATAGATATACCCAGCTCCAAGCTCCTCCTCCTCCGCTCCTAGTCTGTGGTGACCCTGAATATGAGGTAGCTAAGATCCTGGACTCCAGATACAGGCGCAGACAACTGCAGTATCTGATACACTGGAAGGGTTACTCTGTGGCAGATCGTTCCAGGGTTCCTGCCTGTGATGTGCATGCTCCATCTTTGGTCTCCAGGTTCCATGCTGCTCATCCTTTGAGGCCGGCTCTGGTTCCTGGAGTGAATCCTTGAGAAGGGGGCTATGTCACGCCGCGCCGCTCTAGCCGTTGCTAGGGGTGCGGCATCTCCTTCCCTGCTCATTGCCAGGGGTTGGGTTGGGTCCGGATGTATGCGGTGCTGATTCCTCCGGCACTAATCCTGCGCCTATGTAAGTCGCTCAATAACGATCTATCACTGCCCAAGTATAGGTGTTGCTTTGTGTGCTCCTGGGTGTGATAGATTGTTACTACTGCATTGCCTTTATGTGTTTGAACCCTGCCTGTCTGACTACTCTGCCTGTTATACACCTAAATTGCTGGATTGATATACTGCTGCTGAACTCTGCCTACGTGACTACTCTGCATGTTTAACACCTGTTGTTCTGGATTGCCTCTTTGTTACTGAACCCTGCCTGCCTGACCCTTCTAGTGGTTTGCCCTTGGACTGCTTTACCATTGCCAAACCTTGCCTGCCTTACCATTCTAGTGGTTTGCCCTTGGACTGATTTACCGTTGCCAAACCTTGCCTGCCTGACCATTTGCCTTGGACTGCTCTGCCATTGCCGCTGGGGACTGTCCTGCCTGTGGTGAGTGCCACTCTCCTCATCTTACTAACTTTCTCTGCTCTGGGATATTCCCTATCATTCCGGCTTGACGCCGGGATAACAAGACTACTGGCCCATTTCGGTCTGATAGAGGAGTATCCCACGAGCATTACACATTTGTTAGCTCTATATCTTCATATTGTAGTGTTGCATAAATTCCAGCTACAAAGTAACTATTTACTCTTCTCAGTCTCTCTGTGGCAAGATAACTTAGCGGATATAAGTTAGTCTTTGCATTTTAATTAAGCCATAAAAAGGAATTTACAATACTATATATATATATATATATATATGGATCCGGTTGAAATGTCCAACCACATTACTACACTGAACCAAAAAGTGGACATATTAGCACAAGGCCTAACAGAACTCCAAAAGGAAGATCAAATATTAAAAGGTATGCTACAAGAATGTATGAGAGGTAAACCCTCATTCTCCTGAACCATTAATTAACCCCCCTATGATTTTCTCTGGTAAGCGATCTGAATTCAGGGAATTTAAAACTTTGTGTCTTATGTATTTTGCCATGAAATCTAAAACTTTAACTTCAGACAGGATCAAAGTGTGCACAATTATCTCATATATGAAAGGGGGACCCAGAGTCTGGGCAAATCGTTTTTATGAAAACAATGATAGCATAGTAAACTCTGTTGATAAATTCTTCACAACTATGGCAACGTTATATGAAGATACAAACAGCTTACAGCTGAGAATAATCTAAGAGCCCTGAAACAAGGACCTGTCAAGGACTATGTATCGGAATTTCAAATGTGGGCTTCAAATTCGGAATGGAATCAGCTAAGTCTTAAAAACCAGTTCCGTATAGGGTTTTCTGATGTACTAAAGGACGAACTCTCCCGCATTGACATGCCCGATTCTCTAGAAGTCTTGATAAAGATCTGCATCTCAATGGGCCGCAGGTACCGGAAAGGAAAGCCGAAAAATCACACTCAGATTATTTTCCCAGAAAGAATCCTTATTTCACTGTTGACAAGGCACCTTCTTCTGCAATACCCATGGAGATTGGAAGCATAAAAGGCCCTTTATCGCAAGAAGAAAAAGCTAGAAGGAGATTAGCTAATTTATGTCTATACTGTGTAAGCAGTGAACATGCAGTCTCCACTTGCCCCTCCTTGACTCGTCAGAAGAAGGGTAAGTCATCCTCCATTCAAATACTTAATACCTCTAAACAGATAACTCATTGCTCCTTCAATCTCTCTTTACAGTGGGATCAACATCACATCACTTCAGAAGCTATGATTTATTCTGGCACATTTGGGATGTTCATTGATGAATCATAAGCTATTTTCAATAAAATTCCTTGTGTGATTAAGCAAATACCACTTCTTGTCATAGTTATTGATGGTGGTTCATATTATTCCCATAACACTGTACCTTTACTAGTCTCTTTCCAATTTTGGACATAAGGAATTCTTCACTTTTGACATCATCCCCTCCTGTATTCATTCTATCATTCTTGGGTTTCCATGGCTTCAAAAACATAACCTGTTAATTGACTGGTCTCACAACAAGATCACCTTTCTGCACTCAGACCTGTTTTTTACATCTATCCATACTACATGTAGATTCTTCCTCCACACAGAATCCATGATTGCCCCATTGACACCTTACCTGGAGCCAATATTTCATATGGCAAAATATATCCTCTCTCACAAGCTGAATTAACATTTTTAAGGGATTATTTGGACGATAACCTTAGGAAGGGGTTTATATGGCCATCCACCTCCTCACCAGCAGCAGGTATTTTTTTTGTTAAAAATAAGGATAAATTTGTTAGACCAATAATAGATTATAGGGTGCTGAATAACATAACCATTAAAAACAGGTAACCCCTACCTCTTATACCCGAGTTACTTGAAAGATTAAATTAAGCCACAATTTACACAAAACTTGACATAAAGGGGGCTTACAACCTAGTGAGGATAAGACAGGGGGATGAATGGAAACGGCCTTTAGAACTAGATATCGTTTATACGACTATTCCGTTATACCTTTCGGCTTATGTAATGCCCCAGCTACTTTTCAGGCATTTATAAATTACATTTTTAGGGATCTGATTAACATCTGTGTCATAGTATACCTTAATGATATTCTCATTTATTCTAAAGACCTCACTGAACACATAAAACATGTCCATTGGGTTTTGGCACGTCTTAGAGATCATAGACTTTATGCCAAACTTGAGAAATGCCAATTCCATAAAACCACCATTAAATTCTTGGGCTACATACTTTCTCCACACGGCATAGAGATGGATACAGAAAAGGTCTCTTCCATAATTATTTGGCCACATCCTACCAAACAAAAAGCCCTACAGAGATTTTTAGGGTTTGCAAATTTTTATAGAAAGTTTATTTGCAATTATTCTTCCATAGTAAAACCTCTTACTAGACTTACTGGTAAACAGAAAAAGTTTTCATGGTCATCTGAAGTCGAGGAGACTTTCAAAACCTTAAAGTCAAAATTCACTACTGCACCTATCCTCCGGTTACCAGATCATTCAAAACAATTTATATTGGAAGTAGATGCATCTAACTCAGAGTTGGGAGCCATCCTATCTCAAAGACATAATGTTAAATCCACTCTAATTCCCGTAGCATTCTACTCAAGAAGGCTGACATCAGCTGAAGGCAATTTTACAGTAGGGGACAAAGAATTATTGGCCATCAAATCAGCTTTGGAAACCTGGCGACATCTGCTTGAAGGTACTTAAATACCATTTATCATATACACTGATCATAAGAATCTCAAATACTTGAAGAAAAATAAGACACCTTCTGCAAGACAAGTCAGATGGTCATTATTCCTAGATAGATTCGACTTTATCATTATATAAAGAACCGGACAAAGAAACAGTAAGGCTGACTCCTTGTCTCGTCTCAAACATCCTAATGCTACATATCTTCCTTTTAATCCTATCATCCCAACAGAAAAGATTATAGCATTAACTCTTCCTTTAGAGAATATGTTCCTAATCGAACAAAAGAAGGACAAAGCTATTCCACTTCCACTACTTTGTCATAAGCCTTCAGGGTTGTATTACCATGCTGATCACTTATATGTTCCACCAGAATAAGCCAGAACGCAGGAAACCTGTAGGATTACTTAGACCGTTATCCATTTAAGAACCCCCATTGTCCACTTTCTCCATGGACTTCATTGTTGAATTACTGGAATCAAAATCACACAATACCATTTCTTTCATGTAATTAGCAAGAGTCCATGAGCTAGTGACGTATGGGATATACATTCCTACCAGGAGGGGCAAAGTTTCCCAAACCTTAAAATGCCTATAAATACACCCCTCACCACACCCACAATTCAGTTTTCCAAACTTTGCCTCCCATGGAGGTGGTGAAGTAAGTTTGTGCTAGATCCTACGTTGATATGCGCTTCGCAGCAGGCTGAAGCCCGGTTTTTCCTCTCAGAGTGCAGTGAATGTCAGAGGGATGTGAAGAGAGTATTGCCTATTTGAATACAATGGTCTTCCTCTAGGGCAGAGCTTTCCAAACTTTTCATGTTGGTGACACACTTTTTAGACCTACATCATTTCGCGACACAGTAATTTAGTTGTACTTGCAAACAGGAGGTTAAACTAACTTGTTTTAAGAGATACGGACACAAACATAAATTATATAATAACTAAATGTCTTTACAAGTACCAGTATGTATGTGCAAGAATTAAAAAAAGTTTAATAACACCAATAACTACTTACTATTTTAATGGGATGTATGAGGTTGATGGGATGAACACAATTTCTGAATATTTGGTGGAATATTAGCTAAAGACACTTGCATTTCATCATCAAGCATTTTTAAGCTTCCACTTCCTATCCATATATCAAGAGCAGGAGCAGCGATGCACTACTGGGAGCTAGCTGCAAAAAAAACCCCACTGACTTCAGCTCAGTGTTAAAGCTGCCGCCCTCATAGCTTGGTGAGTCCGATTGACTACTGCCCACGCTGCAAACACACTGCTGTCCCACTCACTGACTACACATGCAGTCACAAGCCAATTAATTAGACTACATGTGCAGTCAGGAGTCAATGTGCCGCCAATGGGAATAGTTTCAGTTCCCACTGAGCTGCACCAATAGGTTAAGATGATCTGTGTCCCCCCAGGTATCAATCTTGTGTCAACCATGTGATATGCGTATAAGGCAGGCGGAAAGTCAGAAACCCAAAAAAAAAAAAAAAAATTTGTGCTGAAGCAGGGACACACCAACACACTGCTGCCGACACACTAGTGTGTCCCGACACACAGTTTGGAAACCACTGCTCTAGGGGATCTATTTCATAGGTTCTCTGTTATCGGTCGTAGAGATTTCTTCTCCTACCTCCCTTTTCAGATCGACAATATACTCTTATATACCATTACCTCTACTGATTCTCGTTTCCGTACTGGTTTGGCTATCTACTATATGTAGATGAGTGTCCTGGGGTAAGTAAGTCTTATTTTTTGTGACACTCTAAGCTATGGTTGGGCACTTTATATGTAAAGTTCTAAATATATGTGTTTAAACTTATATTTGCCATGATTCAGGATAATCAGTATTCCTTCATTCAGACTGTCAGTTTCATTATTTGGGATAATGCATATGAATAAATATTATTTCTCCAACATAGGTGTGTCCGGTCCACGGCGTCATCCTTACTTGTGGGATATTCTCCTCCCCAACAGGAAATGGCAAAGAGCCCAGCAAAGCTGGTCACATGATCCCTCCTAGGCTCCGCCTACCCCAGTCATTCTCTTTGCCGTTGTACAGGCAACATCTCCACGGAGATGGCTTAGAGTTTTTTAGTGTTTAACTGTAGTTTTTATTATTCAATCAAGAGTTTGTTATTTTAAAATAGTGCTGGTATGTACTATTTACTCAGAAACAGAAAAGAGATGAAGATTTCTGTTTGTATGAGGAAAATGATTTTAGCACCGTAACTAAAATCCATGGCTGTTCCACACAGGACTGTTGAGAGCAATTAACTTCAGTTGGGGGAACAGTGTGCAGTCTCTTACTGCTTGAGGTATGACACATTCTAACAAGACGATGTAATGCTGGAAGCTGTCATTTTCCCTATGGGATCCGGTAAGCCATGTTTATTAAGATAGTAAATAAGGGCTTCACAAGGGCTTATTAAGACTGTAGACTTTTTCTGGGCTAAATCGATTCATTATTAACACATATTTAGCCTTGAGGAATCATTTATTCTGGGTATTTTGATATGATTATATCGGCAGGCACTGTTTTAGACACCTTATTCTTTAGGGGCTTTCCCTAATCATAGTCAGAGCCTCATTTTCGCGCCGGTATGGCGCACTTGTTTTTGAGGACAGCATGGCATGCAGCTGCATGTGTGTGGAGCTCTGATACATAGAAAAGTCTTTCTGAAGGCATCATTTGGTATCGTATTCCCCTTTGGGCTTGGTTGGGTCTCAGCAAAGCAGATTCCAGGGACTGTAAAGGGGTTAAATATAAAAACGGCTCCGGTTCCGTTATTTTAAGGGTTAAAGCTTCCAAATTTGGTGTGCAATACTTTTAAGGCTTTAAGACACTGTGGTGAAATTTTGGTGAATTTTGAACAATTCCTTCATACTTTTTCGCAATTGCAGTAATAAAGTGTGTTTAGTTTAAAATTTAAAGTGACAGTAACGGTTTTATTTTAAAACGTTTTTTGTGCTTTGTTATCAAGTTTATGCCTGTTTAACATGTCTGAACTACCAGATAGATTGTGTTCTGACTGTGGGGAAACCAAGGTTCCTTCTCATTTAACTATATGTATTTTATGTCATAAAAAAATTTAGTAAAAATGATGCCCAAGATGATTCCTCAAGTGAGGGGAGTAAGCATGGTATTGCATCATCCCCTCCTTCGTCTACACCAGTCTTGCCCATACAGGAGGCCCCTAGTACATCTAGTGCGCCAATACTCCTTACTATGCAACATTTAACGGCTGTAATGGATAATTCTATCAAAAACATTTTAGCCAATATGCCCACTTATCAGCGAAAGCGCGACTGCTCTGTTTTAGAAAATTCTGTAGAGCATGAGAACGCTGATGATATGGTTTCTGAAGGGCCCCTACACCAGTCTGAGGGGGCCAGGGAGGTTTTGTCTGAGGGAGAAATTTCAGATTCAGGAAACATTTCTCAACTAGCTGAACCTGATGTGATTACTTTTAAATTTAAGTTGGAACATCTCCGCGCTCTGCTTAAGGAGGTGTTATCCAATTTGGATGATAGTGATTATCTGGTCATTCCAGAACCACTATGTAAAATGGAAAAGTTCTTAGAGGCCCCGGGGCCCCCCGAAGCTTTTCCTATATCCAAGCGGGTGGCGTACATTGTTAGTAAAGAATGGGACAGGCCCGGTATACCTTTAGTACCTCCCCCCATATTTATAAAATAGAATAGTCGACCCCAGAAAGGACTGATGGCAGACAGTCCCCAAGGTCGAGGGGGCGGTTTCTACTCTACACAAGCGCGCCACTATACCCATAGAAGATAGTTGTGCTTTCCAAGATCCTATGGATAAAAAATTAGAAGGTCTGCTAAAGATGTTTGTTCAGCAAGGTTCCCTTCTACAACCAATTGCATGCATTGTCCCTGTCACTGCAGCCGCGTGTTTCTAGTTTGATGAGCTAGGAAAGGCGATTATTAGTAATTCTTCTTCTTATGAGGAGATTATGGACAGAATTCGTGCTCTTAAATTGGCTAATTCTTTCACCCTAGACGCCACCTTGCAATTGGCTAGGTTAGCGGCGAAAAAATTCTGGGTTTGCTATTGTGGCGCAGAGCGCTTTGGTTAAAATCTTGGGCAGCGGATGCGTCTTCCAAGAACAAATTGCTTGACATTCCTTTCAAGGGGAAAACACTCTTTGGCCCTGACTTGAAAGAGATTATCTCTGATATCACTGGGGGCAAGGGCCACGCCCTTCCTCAGGATAGGTCTTTTCAAGACCAAAAATAAACCTAAGTTTCGTCCCTTTCGCAGAAACGGATCAGCCCCAAGGGCTACGTCCTCTAAGCAGGAAGGTAATACTTCTCAAGCCAATCCAGCCTGGAGACCTATGCAAGGCTGGAACAAAGGAAAGCAGGCCAGGAAACCTGCCACTGCTACCAAGACAGCATGAAATGCGGGCCCCCGATCCGGGACCGGATCTGGTGGGGGGCAGACTCTCTCTCTTCGCTCAGGCTTGGGCAAGAGATGTTCTGGATCCTTGGGCGCTAGAAATAGTCTCCCAAGGTTATTCTCTGGAGTTCAAGGGGCTTCCTCCAAGGGGGAGGTTCCACAGGTCTCAGTTGTCTTCAGACCACATAAGAAGACAGGCATTCTTACATTGGGTAGAAGACCTGCTAAAAATGGGAGTGATTCATCCTGTTCCATTAGGAGAACAAGGGATGGGGTTCTACTCCAATCTGTTCATAGTTCCCAAAAAAGAGGGAACGTTCAGACCAATCTTAGATCTCAAGATCTCGAACAAGTTTCTCAAGGTTCCATCGTTCAAGATGGAAACCATTCGAACACTTCTTCCTTCCATCCAGGAAGGTCAATTCATGACCAAGGTGGATTTCAAGGATGCGTATCTACATATTCCTATCCACAAGGAACATCATCGGTTCCTAAGGTTTGCATTCCTGGACAAACATTTCCAGTTCGTGGCATTTTCTTTCGGATTAGCCACTGCTCCTAGGATTTTCTCATAGGTACTAGGGTCCCTTCTGGCGGTGCTAAGACCAAGGGGCATTGCTGTAGTACCTTACTTGGACGACATTCTGATTCGAGCGTCGTCCCTTCCTCAAGTAAAGGCTCGCACGGACATTGTCCTGGCCTTTCTCAGATCTCACGGATGGAAAGTGAACGTGGAAAAGAGTTCTCTATCTCCGTCAACGAGGGTTCCCTTCTTGGGAACTATAATAGACTCCTTAGAAATGAGGATTTTTCTGACAGAAGCCAGAAAAACAAAACTTCTAGACTCTTGTCGGATACTTCATTCCGTTCCTCTTCCTTCCATAGCGCAGTGCATGGAAGTGATAGGTTTGATGGTAGCGGCAATGGACATAGTTCCTTTTGTGCGCATTCATCTAAGACCATTACAACTGTTCATGCTCAGTCAGTGGAATGGGGACTATTCAGACTTGTCTCCGAAGATACAAGTAAATCAGAGGACCAGAGACTCATTCCGTTGGTGGCTGTCCCTGGACAACCTGTCACAAGGGATGACCTTCCGCAGACCAGAGTGGGTCATTGTCACGACCGACGCCAGCCTGATGGGCTGGGGCGCGGTCTGGGGATCCCTGAAAGCTCAGGGTCTTTGGTCTCGGGTAGAATCTCTTCTACCGATAAATATTCTGGAACTGAGAGCGATATTCAATGCTCTCAAAGCTTGGCCTCAGCTAGCGAGGGCCAAGTTCATACATCAACCATCAGGGGGGAACAAGGAGTTCCCTAGCGATGGAAGAAGTGACCAAAATCATTCTATGGGCGGAGTCTCACTCCTGCCACCTGTCTGCTATCCACATCCCAGGAGTGGAAAATTGGGAAGCGGATTTTCTGAGTCGTCAGACATTGCATCCGGGGGAGTGGGAACTCCATCCGGAAATCTTTGCCCAAGTCACTCAACCGTGGGGCATTCCAGACATGGATCTGATGGCCTCTCGTCAGAACTTCAGAGTTCCTTACTACGGGTACAGATCCAGGGATCCCAAGGCGGCTCTAGTGGATGCACTAGTAGCACCTTGGACCTTCAAACTAGCTTATGTGTTCCCGCCGTTTTCCTCTCATCCCCAGGCTGGTAGCCAGGATCAATCAGGAGAGGGCGTCGGTGATTTTGATAGCTCCTGCGTGGCCACGCAGGACTTGGTATGCAGATCTGGTGAATATGTCATCGGCTCCACCATGGAAGCTACCTTTGAGAGACCTTCTTGTTCTAGGTCCGTTCGACCCACTCCAGCTGACTGCTTGGAGATTGAACGCTTGATCTTATCAAAGCGAGGGTTCTCAGATTCTGTTATTAATACTCTTGTTCAGGCCTGAAAGCCTGTAACCAGAAAAATTACCACATAATTTGGTATATCTGTTGGTGTGAATCTGCAGGATTCCCTTGGGACAAGGTTAAGATTCCTAAGAGTCTATCCTTCCTTCGAGAAGGATTGGAAAAAGGATTATCTGCAAGTTCCTTGATGGGACAGATTTCTGCCTTGTCTGTGTTACTTCACAAAAAGCTGGCAGCTGTGCCAGATGTTCTAGCCTTTGTTCAGGCTCTGGTTAGAATCAAGCCTGTTTACAAAATTTTGACTCCTCCTTGGAGTCTCAACCTAGTTCTTCAGGGGGTTCCGTTTGAACCCTTACATTCCGTTGATATTAAGTTATTATCTTGGAAAGTTTTGTTTTTGGTTGCAATTTCTTCTGCTAGAAGAGTTTCAGAATTATCTGCTCTGCAGTGTTCTTCTCCTTATCTGGTGTTTCATGCAGATAAGGTGGTTTTGCGTACTAAACCTGGTTTTCTTCCAAAAGTTGTTTCTAACAAAAACATTAACCAGGAGATAGTTGTGCCTTCTTTGTGTCCTAATCCAGTTTCAAAGAAGGAACGTTTGTTGCACAACTTGGATGTAGTTCGTGCTCTCAAATTTTACTTAGCAGCTACTAAGGATTCAGACAAACTTTGTCTTTGTTTGTTGTTTATTCTGGTAAACGGAGAGGTCAAAAAGCAACTTCTACCTCTCTCTCCTTCTGGATTAAAAGCATTATCCGTTTGGCTTATGAGACTGCCGGACGGCAGCCTCCTGAAAAAATCACAGCTCACTCCACTAGGGCTGTGGCTTCCACATGGGCCTTCAAGAACGAGGCTTCTGTTGATCAGATATGTAAGGCAGCGACTTGGTCTTCACTGCACACTTTTTCTAAATTTTACAAATTTGATACTTTTGCTTCTTCTGAGGCTATTTTTGGGAGAAAGGTTTTGCAAGCCGTGGTGCCTTCCATTTAGGTGACCTGATTTGCTCCCTCCCTTCATCCGTGTCCTAAAGCTTTGGTATTGGTTCCCACAAGTAAGGATGACGCCGTGGACCGGACACACCTATGTTGGAGAAAACAGAATTTATGTTTACCTGATAAATTACTTTCTCCAACGGTGTGTCCGGTCCACGGCCCGCCCTGGTTTTTTTAATCAGGTCTGATAATTTATTTTCTTTAACTACAGTCACCACGGTAACATATGGTTTCTCCTATGCAAATATTCCTCCTTAACGTCGGTCGAATGACTGGGGTAGGCGGAGCCTAGGAGGGATCATGTGACCAGCTTTGCTGGGCTCTTTGCCATTTCCTGTTGGGGAGGAGAATATCCCACAAGTAAGGATGACGCCGTGGACCGGACACACCGTTGGAGAAAGTAATTTATCAGGTAAACATAAATTCTGTTTTCTCTTGTAAAGTGTATCCAGTCCACGGATCATCCATTACTTGTGGGATATTCTCATTCCCAACAGGAAGTTGCAAGAGGACACCCACAGCAGAGCTGTCTATATAGCTCCTCCCCTAACTTCCATATCCAGTCATTCTCTTGCAACTCTCAACAAACATGGAGGTAGTAAGAGAGAAGTGGTGAAGTGTAGCTGTTATTTTACTTCAATCAAAAGTTTATTATTTTTAAATGGTACCGGAGTTGTACTGTTTTGTTCCAGGCAGAAAAATAGAAGAATCTGCCTGTGATTTCTATGATCTTAGCAGGTTGTAACTAAGATCCATTGCTGTTCTCACACATGACTGAAGAGAGAGATAACTTCAGCGGGGGAATGACGTGCAGGTTATCCTGCTATGAGGTATGTGCAGTTAAGATTTTTCTAGAAGATGTGAATGCTAGAAAATGCTGCTGATGCCAAATTTATGTAAGGTAAGCCTGAATACAGTGATTTAATAGCGACTGGTATCATGCTTACTTTCTGAGGTAATACTCTTTTATATTTACAATATAAAACGTTTGCTGGCATGTTTAAACATTTTTATGTATACTTTGGTGATGAAACTTTATTGGGGCCTAGTTTTTTCCACATGGCTGGCTTAAATTTGCCTAGAAACAGTTTCCTGAGGCTTTCCACTGTGTTACTATGAGTGGGAGGGGCCTAATTTAGCGCTTTTTTGCGCAGTAACTTTTACAGACTGAGACATCTAGCTTCCTCCAGGAGTCCCCTGCAGGGCTACCACTAGAAATTTTGGGGCCCCTGACTGAACCATTGATCAGGCCCCCCCTCCTTTGACATGTGCAATTTTTGACCAAGTGACTAAAATGTATATGCACTTTATTCTTAATTGTCTATTTAAACTTGGAAATGTTGTAAAGGTAGTAACATACACACACACACAGACACTGAAACACACAAACACACTCACACATAAGGATTCACATATAGACACTCTAGCAGACACGCAAAGAAACACACTCAGACACAGAAACCCAAACAGACACTTAGCACTTGTTTACATTGACCTGACAAGTAATGAGGTAAACTACAGTTTTGTAAAAAAAAAAAAAAAAAGGAGATTTAGAAAACAAAATATGGAGTTCTGATTATCTTTTTGTAAAGGAAGATGACAACTAAATTATGACAACAGCATGCAGTGGCTGAAAGGAAAGGCCCTGAACTGCCTAAACAATAATTTAAAGGTTAAATGGTGGAGTGGTTACTTCCGGAAAGGTCTTGTTAGTCTCAAAGTCTGTAGAAAGATGTGATAATTAGTAGTAAGGTCAAAATGTCCTAATAAGGAACAGACAATGGACACACACACACAAACTCAAACTTGCACATACACCCAAGGAAACACCGACAGAGACAGCCTCAGAAAACACACAAAGACATATACACACATACACACACAGAGACACCCACAGAAAACACACAAAGACATACACACACACAGAGACAACCACGTTAAAAACACAGAAAGACATACATACACACACCCTCACTGAGACATCCACAGAAAACACACAAAGACATACACACACCCTCACAGAGACACCCACAGAAAACACAGACATACATACATACATACATACATACACAAACACCCTCACAGAAACACCCATAGAAAAAGCTCAAAGACATATGCACACACCCTCACAGATATCCACAGAAAATGCACAAAGACATACACACGGTAACACCCACCCTCACAGAGAGACCCACAGATAAAAAATACATACACATAGAGACACAAACCAAAGCACAAAGACATAAACACATACACCCACAGAAACACTTACAGGAGGAATAATTTATGCACCTTGCATCCCCTAAATCAACAGTGTGTGACATGCATGATAAAAAAAAATGCAGAAATTAAGAGATCACTTTTTAAAGAATCGTATTTGTAAATGTGCAAACAAAAATAATTCTGTGAATTCAAAATTGTACATTAATGAGCTAGGTAGATGGCTAGATGAAGAAAAGTACCTTTAAAAGGTTGACATATGTTTGTTTGTTTTTTTCCCATTTTCCCCAACCAAGAGCACCACTTCAAATATAGTGTACAAATTTTCCCATCTGTCAGCTGTACTTATGGATTTTGAAAATGTTGTACTCTATATGGTCTTGGTGGGACCATAAGCTGTGGTACTCATACCATTAGATCTGGTTAAAAGGCTTGTTGGTATGTATTTCAAAACTAAGTCAGCTGTAGTGTAAACTGAACAGTTTTAAGTTAACCTGTCTCATTTCAAACACTGAGCAATCTTAGTCTGAGAGTATAAAATTTTATGCAGATGTAAAAATCTTAGATAAAATGCCTCCTTGCATCTGGAAAGTCCTTGCATAAAGGGGCAGTAAACTGGAATGTAATATATATATATATATATATATATATATATATATATATATATATATATAAAATGCATATCTGCCAAAAGGGCATCTACCATTTGTGTATTGAGGAGGAAACATTTCTGCATGGTTTTAAATATTGAATTTCTACAGCATTGTCAAATAATCATAAATACACTGCTGCTAAAAAAAATGTGTTTTTATGGACCCCTAGCCCCACCATACAACTACTACCACACTGAAGTTACAATCCAAAATTGCACAAAGAAATAAAAAACATTTGCTAAGTAAGTCCTACCTCCTCTTCAAATGAAAGTGATCTGCCGTCTGACTCAGGCACACACTGTACAAAGTGCCAAGTCTGTCTCACACTAAGCATAGTGGTTTAGTGCACACTAAGAAATCCTCTCAAATGCTAATACTTTACTCCTTGTTATAACATTTCCCATGCTCAATTAGCACTCTGCTATAGTACCCACTGGTGGCTGCCAAAATTAAAAAAAAAAAAAATTTTTTTTTAGTTCTTGCCTCATGGGGCCCCCCTGGCTCATTGGGCCCCTGTCACCCCCTGATGGCTGCCCTGGTCCCCTGAATGCTATAGGACATCTCTAAAGGGCTCTTAGGCTTTCCAAAATCGTTTTTTGGGGAAGGTAGGCACACAGCAAGGCTGTGGCAGTTTGGTGTGACTGTTAAAAAAACGTCTATATTGTTTGTTTGTTTTTAATCCGTTTTTTGAACTAAGGGGTTAATCATCCATTTGCAAGTGGGTGCAATGCTCTGTTAGCTTATTATACACACTGTAAAATTTTTGTTTGATTTACTGCCTTTTTTCACGGTTTTTCAAATTCTGACAAAATTTGTTTCTCTTAAAGGCACAGTACCGTTTCTTATATTTGCTTGTTAACTTGATTTAAAGTGTTTTCCAAGCTTGCTAGTCTCATTGCTAGTCTGTACAAACATGTCTGACATAGAGGAAACTCCTTGTTCATTATGTTTAAAAGCCATTGTGGAACCCCCTCTTAGAATGTGTACCAAATGTACTGATTCCACTTTAAGCAATAAAGATCATATTCTGTCTTTAAAAAAATTATCACCAGAGGAATCTGACGAGGGGGAAGTTATCCCGACTAACTCGCCCCACGTGTCAGACCCTTTGACTCCCGCTCAAGGGACTCACGCTCAAATGGCGCCAAGTACATCTAGGGTGCCCATAGCGTTTACTTTACAAGACATGGCGGCAGTCATGGATAATACACTGTCAGCGGTATTAGCCAGACTACCTGAATTTAGAGGAAAGCGAGATAGCTCTGGAGTTAGACGAAATACAGAGCATACTGACGCTTTAAGAGCTATGTCTGATACTGCCTCACAATATGCAGAAGCTGAAGAAGGAGAGCTTCTTTCTGTGGGTGATGTTTCTGACTCAGGGAAGATGATGCAACCTGATTCTGATACATTTAAATTTAAGCTTGAACACCTCCGCGTGTTACTCAGGGAGGTTTTAGCTGCTCTGAATGACTGTGATACAATTGCAGTGCCAGAGAAATTGTGTAGACTGGATAAATACTATGCAGTGCCGGTGTGCACTGATGTTTTTCCAATACCTAAAAGGTTTACAGAAATTATTACTAAGAAATGGGATAGTCCAGGTGTGCCGTTCTCTCCCCCTCCTATTTTTAGAAAAATGTTTCCAATAGACGCCACCACACGGGACTTAGGGCAGACAGTTCCTAAGGTGGAGGGAGCAGTTTCTACTCTAGCAAAGCGTACTACTATCCCTGTTGAGGACAGTTGTGCTTTCTTAGATCCAATGGATAAAAAGTTAGAGGGTTACCTTAAGAAAATGTTTATTCAACAAGGTTTTATCCTACAGCCCCTTGCATGCATTGCTCCTGTCACTGCTGCTGTGGCGTTCTGGTTTGAGTCTCTGGAAGAGGCTTTACAGGTAGCGACTCTATTGGATGACATACTTGATAAGCTTAGAGAACTTAAGCTAGCCAATTCTTTTGTTTCTGATGCCATTGTTCATTTGACTAAACTAATGGCTAAGAATTCTGGTTTTGCTATCCAGGCGCGTAGAGCGCTATGGCTTAAATCATGGTTAGCTGACGTTACTTCAAAGTCTAAGCTGCTTAACATTCCCTTCAAGGGGCAGACCCTATTCGGGCCTGGTTTGAAGGAGATTATTGCTGATATCACTGGAGGAAAAGGTCATGCCCTTCCTCAGGATAGGTCCAAATCAAGGGCCAAACAGTCTAATTTTCGTGCCTTTCGAAACTTCAAGGCAAGTGCGGCATCAACTTCCTCTAATGCAAAACAAGAGGGAACGTTTGCTCAGTCCAAGACGGTCTGGAGACCTAACCAGACCTGGAACAAGGGTAAGCAGGCCAAAAAGCCTGCTGCTGCCTCTAAGACAGCATGAAGGAACGGCCCCCATCCGGTAACGGATCTAGTAGGGGGCAGACTTTCGCTCTTCGCCCAGGCGTGGGCAAGAGATGTCCAGGATCCCTGGGCGTTGGAAATTATATCCCAGGGATATCTTCTGGACTTCAAGGCTTCCCCCCCAAAAGGGAGATTTCACCTTTCACAATTATCTGCAAACCAGATAAAGAGAGAGGCATTCTTACACTGTGTACAAGACCTCCTAGTTATGGGAGTGATCCATCCAGTTCCAAAGGAGGAACAGGGACAGGGATTTTACTCAAATCTGTTTGTGGTTCCCAAAAAAGAGGGAACCTTCAGACCAATTTTGGATCTAAAGATCTTAAACAAATTCCTCAGAGTTCCATCATTCAAGATGGAGACTATTCGTACCATCCTACCTATGATCCAGGAGGGTCAATACATGACTACAGTGGATTTAAAGGATGCTTATCTTCACATTCCGATACACAAAGATCATCATCGGTTTCTCAGGTTTGCCTTCCTAGACAGGCATTACCAGTTTCTAGCTCTTCCCTTTGGGTTAGCTACAGCCCCAAGAATTTTTACGAAGGTTCTGGGGTCGCTTCTGGCGGTCCTAAGGCTGCGGGGCATAGCAGTGGCCCCTTATTTAGACGACATCCTGATTCAGGCGTCAAACTTCCAAATTGCCATGTCTCATACGGACATAGTGTTGGCATTTCTGAGGTCGCATGGGTGGAAGGTGAACGAGGAAAAGAGTTCTCTATCCCCCATCACAAGAGTTTCCTTCCTAGGGACTCTGATAGATTCTGTAGAAATGAAAATTTACCTGACGGAGTCCAGGTTATCAAAACTTCTAAATTCCTGCCGTGTTCTTTATTCCATTCCTCGCCCTTCGGTGGCTCAGTGCATGGAAGTAATCGGCCTAATGGTAGCGGCAATGGACATAGTGCCGTTTGCACGCCTACATCTCAGACCCCTGCAACTCTGCATGCTCAGTCAGTGGAATGGGGATTACACAGATTTGTCCCCTCTACTAAATCTGGATCAAGAGACCAGGGATTCTTTTCTCTGGTGGCTATCCCGGGTCCATCTGTCCAAAGGTATGACCTTTCGCAGGCCAGATTGGACAATTGTAACGACAGATGCCAGCCTTCTAGGTTGTGGTGCAGTCTGGAACTCCCTGAAGGCTCAGGGATCGTGGACTCAGGAGGAGTCACTCCTTCCAATAAACATTCTGGAACTAAGAGCGATATTCAATGCTCTTCAGGCTTGGCCTCAGCTAGCGACAATGAGGTTCATCAGATTTCAGTCGGACAACATCACGACTGTGGCTTACATCAACCATCAAGGGGAAACAAGGAGTTCCCTAGCGATGTTAGAAGTCTCAAAGATAATTCGCTGGGCAGAGATTCACTCTTGCTACCTATCAGCTATCCATATCCCAGGTGTAGAGAACTGGGAGGCGGATTTTGTAAGTTGACCGACTTTTCATCCGGGGGAGTGGGAACTCCATCCGGAGGTGTTTGCACAATTGGTTCATCGTTGGGGTAAACCAGAACTGGATCTCATGGCGTCTCGCCAGAACGCCAAGCTTCCTTGTTATGGATCCAGGTCCAGGGACCCCAAGGCAATGCTGATAGATGCTCTAGCAGCGCCTTGGTCCTTCAACCTGGCTTATGTGTTTCCACCGTTTCCTCTGCTCCCTCGTCTGAATGCCAAGATCAAGCAGGAGAGAGCATCAGTGATCTTGATAGCGCCTGCGTGGCCACGCAGGACTTGGTATGCAGATCTAGTGGACATGTCATCTTTTCCACCATGGACTCTGCCGCTGAGACAGGACCTTCTACTTCAAGGTCCTTTCAACCATCCAAATCTAATTTCTCTGAGGCTGACTGCCTGGAGATTGAACGCTTGATTTTATCAAAGCGTGGTTTCTCCGAGTCAGTCATTGATACCTTAATTCAGGCACGAAAGCCTGTCACCAGGAAAATCTATCATAAGATATGGCGTAAATATCTTTATTGGTGTGAATCCAAGGGCTACTCATGGAGTAAGGTCAGGATTCCCAGGATATTATCTTTTCTCCAAGAAGGATTGGAGAAAGGATTGTCAGCTAGTTCCTTAAAGGGACAGATTTATGCGCTATCTATTCTTTTGCACAAGCGTCTGGCGGATGTCCCAGACGTCAGGCATTTTGTCAGGCTTTAGTTAGAATCAAGCCTGTGTTTAAACCTTTTGCTCCACCTTGGAGCTTTAATTTGGTTCTTAAAGTTCTTCAGGGGGTTCCGTTTGAACCTCTTCATTCCATAGATATCAAACTTTTATCTTGGAAAGTTCTTTTTTTGGTAGCTATTTCCTCGGCTCGTAGAGTTTCCAAGCTATCTGCCTTGCAATGTGATTCTCCTTATCTGATCTTCCATGCAGACAAGGTAGTTCTGCGTACCAAACCTGGGTTTTTACCTAAAGTGGTATCTAATAAGAATATCAATCAAGAGATTGTTGTTCCGTCTTTGTGTCCTAATCCTTCTTCAAAGAAGTAACGTCTATTACACAATCTGGACGTGGTTCGTGCTTTAAAGTTTTACTTACAAGCTACTAAAGATTTTTAGCCTTAGTTTATGAAACTGCTGGCCAGCAGCCTCCAGAAAGGATTACAGCTCATTCTACTAGAGCTGTGGCTTCCACATGGGCCTTTAAAAATGAGGCTTCTGTTGAACAGATTTGCAAGGCGGCGACTTGGTCTTCGCTTCATACTTTTTCAAAATTCTACAAATTTGATACTTTTGCTTCTTCGGAGGCTATTTTTGGGAGAAAGGTTTTACAGGCAGTGGTACCTTCCGTTTAAGTACCTGCCTTGTCCCTCCCTTCATCGGTGTACTTTAGCTTTGGTATTGGTATCCCACAAGTAATGGATGATCCGTGGACTGGATACACCTTACAAGAGAAAACATAATTTATGCTTACCTGATAAATTTATTTCTCTTGTGGTGTATCCAGTCCACTGCCCGCCCTGTCATTTTAAGTCAGGTATTTTTTAATTTTTAAACTACAGTCACCACTGCACCCTATGGTTTCTCCTTTCTCTGTTTGTTTTCAGTCGAATCACTGGATATGGCAGTTAGGGGAGGAGCTATATAGACAGCTCTGCTGTGGGTGTCCTCTTGCAACTTCCTGTTGGGAATGAGAATATCCCACAAGTAATGGATGATCCGTGGACTGGATACACCACAAGAGAAATAAATTTATCAGGTAAGCATAAATTATGTTTTTTCTTACCTTCAATTTTCAATTGACTATTTTTCCCTGCGGGCTGTTAGGCTCGCGGGGGCAGAAAATGCTTCATTTTATTGCGTCATTCTTGGCGCGAACTTTTTTGGCGCAAATTTTTTTTCATTTCCGGCGTCGTAGTTGACGCCGGAAGTTGTTTGTAGTTATGTCATTTTTTTGTCGCATGTGTATTCAGACGATTTTTGCGCTAAAAAATGTGGGCATCGGTTTCGACGTCAGAGGATGTGGCGTCATACTTGGTGCCAAAAATGTGGGCGTCATACTTGTTCCACTTTTTTTCTCACATTATTTAAGTCTCACTTTTTTGTTGCTTCTGGTTGCTAGAAGCTTGTTGTATTTTGCATTTTTTCCCATTCCTGAAACTGTCATTTAAGGAATTTGATCATTTTGCTTTATATGTTGTTTTTTTTCTATGACATATTGCAAGATATTCAAAACACTGTTCCTGTAACAAGAAATGCTGAGGGATTCCTGTTGACTGATATCAGTCCTACCAAAGCTAAGTTAATTTATTTTAATGTTATGAATGTTTATCTTTAGCTATGGTTTGTAATAAGTTATCATGATAAACTTTTACATGCAGAATCCATTAGTATCAATGCTTTATATATTGCTATTCTTTTTATATCTTATGTACAAGATATACTTAGAAATTTATAAGAATATTTTTCTGATTCTATTTTAAAGGCTTTGTCTGACGTCCCGCCTTCTAATAAAATTTTTAGGTCTTTTTAAAACTTCTTTTTTAATTGATGAAGTTTCAAATGACCAACAACATAATGAATTATCCTTCTCTGATGGTGCTTTTTTCTCATTCAGAATTTTTCTTCATCAGATATTGACACTAACAAATCTACTTTTTTTCTTTATTAGAGTACATTTGTTCTTTGTTCAAAAGGTGTTGATTATTTTGGATATTGAAATATCTAGTTCTTTTGATTTTAAAGACTAGCTAACATTTAAATTATTAATCTTCTGTGGTTTCTTCAGAGGTTTTTTCCAGTTCCTGATACTAGGGAATGGAATAGGCTGAGAATTTTCTTTTAGTCCTTCTTTAAGGTTTTTAAATTGTATTCTTTGCCGGCAGTTAATTTTCAGTTTTGAGGAAAGATTCCCCAAGTTAATGGGGCTATCTCTGCTCCTGCTAAATATACTATTATTCTTATAGCAAATAGTATTTATTTTTTTCCTTCAGATGGTCGTATCTTATTTAAGGAAAATTATTTTCAGGTACTTTTTCTTAGACCTGTAATTTATTTGGCTGATGTTGCAAATTGCAATTGCTGCATCTTTCTGGTTGGATACTTTAAGATCAAGTATCGGATTATGATTTGTTTAGCATTGTTAAAAGGACAAAATCTTCTACTTATTTGAAGTTCAGACTAAGTGCTATTGCATTGTCTTGTTATCTTGCATTTGTTGATTGTGCAAGTCCAGTGTGTTGTCTCATCCTTTAACTTGATTTAATAATTTCATTTGTTTTGTCATTTTATTAAATATTTTCGCAAATGAGGTTTAATCTATGTCTTAGCTATTTTAGCTAGAAGAACTTTGTGATTTCAATCTTGGAATGCTAATTTGATTTCTAAAATCCATATTTCTTTTTTTCCAAGATATTCAATTATTTGGTTCATAATTGGATTCAATTATTTAACTGTTACTCTGGGCTTCAAGATTGAGTTCTAAGACTAAAACTTTAAGCTTATTTTAGTTTTCTGTTCTTACTAAGGAACGGAATCCTGAATTCTTCCCCAAGTAACATGTTTATAATTGGAAGTTTTTTTCTTCATTCAATTAAGCCTTTTTAAAAAAAAAAAAAAAAAAGTTCAAAGTCAGCTCCCCACATTTGCATATAGGTGCGATTCTTATTCCAGCTTGGCTGGTAAGGGGCAGGTTAAGACTTTTTTTGAAATTTGTTTGGTTCTATTCGGTCCAAACTTCTTAAACTTTGGGTACAGAATAGGTTTCAGAGTAAAACCGTCTGTGAGATGTCTTTTTTCTCTATCATATTCCAGCTATTCCAGTAAGACTAACACTTTCCTGAAGTGTGTCTCAGACATGGAGTTTTCTTGGGTATTTTTTCCAGTTTCATTTTAGGAACTGGGTTTTGGGGTTTTTATTCAAGACTATTCATTGTTCCAAAGATAGAAAATCTTTTTGAACTGTCATATAAGTGTACCATCTTTTAGAATGGTGTTTATATGGTCTATTCGGCCTTTTTGGTCAGTGATGGCATTATTTGTCTACAATAGATGCATATCTTCTTTTCTCTTACATTGGTGTATCCGGTCCACGGCTTCATCCTTACTTGTGGGATATTCTCAATCCCTACAGGAAGTGGCAAAGAGAGCACACAGCAGAGCTGTCCATATAGCTCCCCTCAGGCTCCACCCCCCAGTCATTCTCTTTGCCTCTCTAACAAGTAGCATCTCCACGGGAGGGTAAAGAGTTTGTGGTGTTAGATTTGTAGTTTTTATTTCTTCTATCAAAAGTTTGTTATTTTAAAATAGTGCCGGCTTGTACTATTTACTCTAAGGCAGAAAGTGATGAAGATTTCTGCTGAGAGGAATGTGATTTTAACACCAGTAACTAAAATCCATTGCTGTTCCCACGCAGGACTGTTGAATACCGGAGAACTTCAGTTGGGGGGAACAGTTTGCAGGCTTAACTGCTTCAGGTGTGATCAGTCATTTTTCTAACAAGACCCAGTAATGCTAGAAGACTGTCAGAAATCCCCACAGGGGTAGGTAAGCCATTTTTCTCAGACTCTGTATTAAATGATGGCTTAAATTAAGGGCTTAATTCTGGTTGACATTATTTTGGGCTTAATCGATTGCTTATTAGCATAATTTAAGAATGAATATGGTGGTTTTGAGACTTATAAAACACTTATGGGTTTTTTTTATTTCGCCTGGCACTTGATTAGACACCTAACCTATCTCAAAGGCCCCATCACTCTGGAATGGAGAGGGAGGGGGCCTCATTTTCACGCCTCAGTTGCGCAGTTGTTTTTGCTAGACAGTTCATGCAGCTTCACGTGTGGAGTCCAGAAACCTCAGAGAGGACTTCAGAGAGGCTTATTTCTTCTTCAAATAATCCCTAAGGAAGGTAAAAGCCACAGTAGAGGCTGTGGCATCGTGCTGTAGTGTTTATAACCGGTTAACTGCTATTTTTAGCTCCGGTTTGGGCATTAAGGGGTTAATTGATCTGAAAATATGTGTGCAATCTTTTCAAAGCATTAGGATAATGTGGTGAAAATTTTATTAAGATCGGATGTTTATTTGATGGTTATTTGATGTTTTGGTAATAAAGTGTGCACTTTTATTATTTAAAGACACAGTAACGTTTTTTCAAAAAGTATTTTTTCCTGCATTGTAGTGCTGTCTAAGTCTGTCAAACATGTCTGAGCCTTCAGATAGCCCTTGTTCTGTATGTTTAAAAGCCATGGCGGTACCCCCATTGCATTTATGTTTGAAGTGTGCTATAGCGTCCAAGCAGTTTAAGGACCATGCAGTGACACTTAAAAATGTAGCCCAAGATGATTCTTTAGCTGAAGGTAGTGAGGATAGTACTCTATCCTCTCCTTCTGTGTCAACACCAGCTATGCCCGCGCAAGCGATGCCCAGTAATGGATAATTCTCTCGCAGCATTTTTATCCAAACTGCCAGCATTTCCAAGGAAGCGCGATAGCTCAGTTTTAAATACAGAAAATGAGCAATCAGACGCAGCGGATAATTTATCTGTAGTGCCCTCACAACAATCTGACTTGGCGGTGAGGGAGGGCCTGTCTGAGGGAGAAATTTCTGACACAGGAAAAGTTTCTCAGCAGGCAGAGCCAGATACCATAGCATTTAAATTTAAGCTAGAACACCTCCGCGCCCTGCTTAAGGAGGTCCTGGCTACACTTGATGATTGTGACCCTTTGGTAGTCCCAGAAAAATTGTGTAAAATGGACAAATTCTTAGAGGTCCCGGTACACACTGACGCGTTTCCGATACCTAAGAGGGTGACGGATATCGTGACTAGGGAGTGGGAGAGACCAGGTGTACCCTTTGTTCCCCCCCCCTATATTTAAGAAAATGTTCCCCATTGTTGACCCCAGGAGGGACGCGTGGCAGACGGTCCCTAAGGTAGAGGGGGCAGTTTCAACACTAGCTAAGCGCACGACTATACCAATAGAAGACAGTTGCACTTTCAAAGATCCTATGGATAAAAAATTAGATGGTTTACTTAAGAAAATATTTGTTCAACAAGGTTTTCTTCTTCAACCAATTTCTTGCATTATTCCTGTAACCACTGCAGCGGCTTTTTGGTTTGAGGAACTAGAAAACTCGCTCCAGAAGGAGACTTCTTATGATGAGGTCATGGACAGAATTCACGCCCTGAAGTTGGCTAATTCTTTCATTACAGATGCCACTTTTCAGCGAAAAATTCTGGTTTTGCAATCGTGGCGCGCAGAGCGCTTTGGCTAAAATTTTGGTCGGCGGACGTGTCGTCCAAAACAAAATTGCTTAATATTCCTTTCAAGGGTAAGACCCTATTCGGGCCAGAGTTGAAAGAGATTATTTCAGATATCACTGGGGGAAAGGGCCATGCCCTTCCACAAGATAGACCTTTCAAAGCTAAAAACAAGTCTAATTTTCGTTCCTTTCGCAATTTCAGGAACGGACCTGCTTCTACCTCTACAGCCACTAAGCAAGAGGGTAATGCTTCCCAGTCCAAACCAGCATGGAAACCCCTGCAAGGCTGGAACAAGGGTAAACAGGCCAAGAAGCCTGCTGCTGCTACCAAGACAGCATGAAGGGGTAGCCCCCGATCCGGGACCAGATCTAGTAGGGGGCAGACTTTCTCTCTTTGCTCAGTCCTGGGCAAGAGATGTTCCGGATCCCTGGGCGTTAGAAATTGTCACTCAGGGGTGCCTTCTGGAATTCAAGGACCTTCCTCCAAGGGGAAGGTTCCACATTTCTCGCTTGTCTTTAGACCAGACAAAGAGACAGGCATTCTTATGTTGCGTAGAATACCTTCTAAAAATGGGAGTGATACACCCAGTTCCAACAGCAGAACAAGGACTGGGTTTTTACTCAAACCTGTTTGTAGTTCCCAAAAAGGAAGGAACTTTCAGGCCAATCCTGGACTTAAAAATCCTAAACAAATTCCTCAGAGTTCCATCATTCAAAATGGAAACCATTCGGACAATCTTACCAATGATCCAGGAGGGTCAATATATTACTACCGTGGACTTAAAGGATGCATACCTGCATATTCCTATCCACAAAGATCACCATCAGTTCCTGAGGTTCGCCTTTCTGGACAAGCATTACCAGTTCGTGGCTCTTCCCTTCGGATTGGCCACTGCTCCCAGAATTTTCACAAAGGTGCTAGGGTCCCTTCTAGCGGTGCTAAGACCAAGGGGCATTGCGGTAGCAACTTACCTAGACGACATCTTAATACAAGCGTCGTCCTTTCACAAATCAAAGGCTCATACGGACATTGTTCTGGCCTTTCTAAGGTCTCACGGGTGGAAGGTGAACGTAGAAAAGAGTTCTCTGTCCCCGTTCACAAGGGTTCCCTTCCTGGGAACAATAATAGACTCGGTAGAAATGAAAATCTTTCTGACGGAGGTCAGGAAGTCAAAACTTTCGAACACTTGTCGAGTTCTTCATGCCATTCCTCAACCCTCCGTGGCTCAGTGCATGGAGGTAATAGGACTAATGGTTGCGGCAATGGACGTGGTCCCTTTTGCTCGAATTCATCTAAGACCACTGCAACTGTGCATGCTCAAACAGTGGAATGGGGATTATGCGGATTTGTCTCCCCAAATACAAATGGACCAGAAAACCAGAGACTCACTCCTCTGGTGGTTGTCTCAGGATCACCTGTCTCAGGGAATGAGTTTCCTCAGACCAGAGTGGATCATTGTCACCTCTTAGGCTGGGGCGCGGTCTGGGACTCCCTGAAAGCTCAGGGTCTATGGTCTCGGGAAGAATCTCTTCTCCCGATAAACATTTTGGAATTGAGAGCGATATTCAATGCGCTCCAGGCCTGGCCTCAGCTAGCGGAGGCCAAATTCATCAGATTTCAGTCGGACAACATCACGACTGTAGCGTACATCAATCATCAGGGAGGAACGAAGAGTTCCCTGGCGATGAGGGAGGTATCCAAGATCATCAAATGGGCAGAGGATCACTCCTGCCATCTATCCGCAATTCACATCCCAGGAGTGGACAACTGGGAGGCGGATTATCTGAGCCGTCAGACTTTCCATCCGGGGGAGTGGGAATTCCACCCGGAGGTTTTTGCCCAGTTAACCCAACTATGGGGCCTTCCAGATCTGGATCTGATGGCGTCACGCCAGAACTCCAAAGTTCCACGTTACGGGTCCAGGGATCCCAAGGCGACATTGGTAGATGCCTTAGTGGCGCCTTGGTCGTTCAATCTAGCTTATGTCTTTCCACCGTTTCCTCTTCTCCCTCGGCTAGTAGCCAGGATCAAGCAGGAGAAGGCTTCGGTAATTCTGATAGCTCCTGCGTGGCCACGCAGGACTTGGTATGCAGACCTGGTGAATATGTCATCGGCTCCACCATGGAAGCTACCTTTGAGGCAGGACCTTCTAATCCAAGGTCCATTCAAGCATCCAAACCTAGTTTCTCTGCAACTGACTGCTTGGAGATTGAACGCTTGATTCTAGCTAAGCGTGGGTTTTCTGTTACCAGGAAAATTTACCATAAGATATGGCGGAAATATCTTTGTTGGTGCGAATCCAAGGGTTACTCATGGAGTAAGATTAGGATTCCAAGGTTACTATCTTTTCTCCAAGAAGGATTGGAGAAAGGTCTGTCAGCTAGTTCCTTAAAAGGACAGATATCTGCCCTGTCTGTTCTGTTACACAAGCGTCTGGCAGCCGTACCAGATGTTCAGGCGTTTGTACAGGCCTTGGTCAGAATCAAGCCTGTCTACAGACCTGTGGCTCCTCCATGGAGTCTAAATTTAGTTCTTTCAGTTCTTCAAGGGGTTCCGTTTGAACCTCTACATTCCATAGATATTAAGTTGCTATCTTGGAAAGTTTTGTTTTTGGTAGCTATTTCTTCTGCTAGAAGAGTTTCTGAATTGTCTGCTTTGCAGTGTAATTCACCCTATCTGGTGTTCCATACAGATAAGGTCGTTTTACGTACCAAACCTGGTTTTCTTCCAAAAGTGGTTTCCAATAAGAATATTAACCAGGAAATAGTGGTTCCTTCTCTATGTCCTAATGCAGTTTCTAACAAGGAACGTCTGTTACACAATCTTGATGTAGTTCGTGCTTTAAAGTTTTATCTAAAAGCAACTAAAGACTTCAGACAAACATCGTCCTTGTTTGTCGTCTATTCTGGCAAGAGGAGAGGTCAAAAAGCAACTGCTACCTCTCTGTCTTTCTGGCTGAAAAGCATCATCCGGTTGGCTTATGAGACTGCTGGTAGGCAGCCTCCCGAACGTATTACAGCTCATTCCACTAGAGCTGTGGCTTCCACATGGGCTTTCAAGAATGAGGCTTCTGTTGAACAGATCTGTAAGGCAGCAACTTGGTCTTCACTGCATACATTTGCCAAATTTTACAAATTCGATACTTTTGCTTCTTCGGAGGCTATTTTTGGGAGAAAGGTTTTGCAAGCAGTGGTGCCTTCCGTTTAGGTTACATGACTTGTTCCCTCCCTTCATCCGTGTCCTAAAGCTTTGGTATTGGTTCCCACAAGTAAGGATGAAGCCGTGGACCGGATACACCAATGTAAGAGAAAACAGAATTTATGCTTACCTGATAAATTTCTTTCTCTTACGGTGTATCCGGTTCACGGCCCACCCTGGCAATTTAGTCAGGTTTAAATTTATTTTTGTAAACTACAGTCACCACTGCACCCTATGGTTCTCCTTTTTCTCCTAACCGTCGGTCGAATGACTGGGGGGCGGAGCCTGAGGGGAGCTATATGGACAGCTCTGCTGTGTGCTCTCTTTGCCACTTCCTGTAGGGATTGAGAATATCCCACAAGTAAGGATGAAGCCGTGGACCGGATACACCGTAAGAGAAAGAAATTTATCAGGTAAGCATAAATTCTGTTTTCATTCAGATTATTTTTATTTTCTGAGATTCTCTTTTTTTGACAAGCATTACCAATTTGTTGTTTTTCCTTCTGGTCTAGCGACAGCTCTAAGAATCTTTTCAAGGTTCTCAGTGTTCCTTATTTGGACGGTATCGTGGTACTGGCTCAGTCTTTTCGTTCTGCGGAATCTCATACGTTTCAACTTTGTTGTTTCTTCAAGACATGGTTAGAGGATCTTTTTATCAAAAGTTCCTTGTTTCCTCACACAAGGGTCACCTTTTTTAGGTTTCCAGATAGATTGTGTCAATGTTTTTGTCTCTAACAGACAAGTAACAAGTTTATTGGGTTCCGTTTGTCGGAACCTTCAGTCTCTATTATTTCCTTCAAGTTGCTATATATGCATGGAAGTTTTAGGTTTCATGGCTGCAGCATTGGATTCGATTCCCTTTGCTCATTTCATAGGAAACCTTTCCATTTTTTTATGCTGAATAATGGTGCAGGGATTCTAGGATATCACTTTTTATATCTTTGAATCCTTATGTTTAACTATCTTTGATTCGGTGGTTAAGATCACCATCATTTAGTTCTACAGGTCTCTTCGGTTCTTTCACCCTGGACCATGATCTCTACAGATGCGAGTCTTTTAGGTTGGGAGGCTGTCTGAGGATCTCTGTCAGCACAAGGGGTTTGGAAACCTCAGGAGGCGAGATTACCATTTGATATTTTGGAACTCAGAGTTCTTCAGTTTGGTTTCTTTTTGAAGAAGAGACGTTTTTTCAGACAGACAATGTCACAACTGTGGCGTATGTCAATCATCAGGGTGGGACTATCAGTCTTTAGGCTGTGACAGAAGTATCTCGGATATTTGCTTGGGCTAAATCCAGCTCCTATCTAATTTCTGTGGTCTTTTCCCCAGGTATAGACAATTGGGAAGCAGATTATCTCTGTCAATCAAGCTTTACATCCGGGAGAATGGTCTCTTTACCCAGATATGTTTTTCAATTTTTCAGATGTGAGGGCTTCCAGAAATAGATCTGATGGCATCTCATCTAAATAAGGAACTTCCCAGGGGCCTATTCAGGTCCTGGGATCCTCAGGTGGAAGTAGTGTATGCATTAACACTTCCTTGGAATTATCAATCTGCCTATATTTTTTCATCTCTGGTTCTTCTTTTTAGAGTAATTTTCTAATTCATCAGAGAGCAATCTTTGGTGTGGCTGGTGGCTCCAGCATGGCCACACAGGTTTTGGTATATGGTTCTTGTTCGGATGTCCAGTTGCCAATCTTGGTTACTTCCATTAAGGCCAGACCTTATATCTTAACATTCGTTTTTTTCATCAGGGATTCAAATTATTAATTTGATGGTATGAAAATTTAACGCTTAGTACTTAGTCATAGAAGTTTCTCTGACTCAGTGATTAATACTATGTTGCAGGCTCGTAAATCTGTGTCTAGTAGGATTTATTATTGAGTTTGGAAGATTTACATCTCATGATGCTCTTCTTATTAATTCTCTTGGCATTCTTTTAGAATTCCTAGGATTTTATAGTTTCTTCATAAGATTTTGTCTGCATGTTCCTTGAAAGGACAAATCTCTGCTTTTTCTGTGCTGTTTCACAGTAACAATTGCTAAATCTTTCTGATATTCATTGTTTTGTTCAGGCTTTGGTTCGTATCAAGCCTGTCATTAAGCCAATTTCTTCTCCTTGGTTCTGAAGGCTTTACAGGCTCTTCTGTTTGAGCATATGCTTTCTTTGGACATTATTTACTTTCATGGAAAGTATTGTTCTTTTTAGACATCTCTTCAGCTAGAACAGTTTTTGAATTATCTGTTCTTTCTTGTGAATTTCCTTTTTTTCTGATTTTTCATCAGGATAAGGTGGTTTTTGCTGTCCTCATTTCAATTTTTACCTAAAGAATTCTAACAACATTAGTCCCTTTCTTGTGTCCTAATCCTAAGAATTCTTTGGTAAGATTCTTAAATTTTTTGGATGTGGTAAGAGTTTTGAAATATTATGTTGAAGCCTACTCAGATTTCAGACAGACTTCTAGTCTATTTGTTATCTTTTCTGGTTTTAGGAAAGGTCAGAAAGCTTCTGCCTTTTCTTTGGCATCTTGGTTAAAGCTTTTGATTCATCATGCTTATTTGGAGTCGGGTTAATCCCCGCCTCTGAGGATTACGGCTCGTTCTACTAGGTCAGTTTCTACTTCCTGGACTTTTAAGAATGAAGCTTCTGTTGATCATATTTGCAAAGCAATGACTTGGTCTTCTTTGCATACTTTTACTAAATTCTACCATTTTGATGTTTTCTCTTCTTTAGAAGCAGTTTTTGGTAGAATAGTATTCAGGCAGCTGTTTCAGTTTACCCCAGAGAAGGGCTGGAAATGGGGAAATTCAACCTTTAGTTCCTGTCCTAAATGTTCTTACCCAAGGGCCAATTTGATTCTTATGATCTGGGAATGCCCGGAAATTTATCAACTATGGCAAAAAATAATATATTTGGCACTCAAGAGACTCAAGCAGCCCATGAGTAACATTCACATTATACATATAGTTTTTCTTTGGGAGTGGACTCCTGAGGGCCAATATAAGAAACTGATTAATTTGATAATTCTGGCGGTTAGATACCTGATTTTCAGGAAATGGAAAGAGCCAGTTGTCCCTAATATTCTGGAAGTTGGGAATTATTTGAATAAACAGTATATACTAGAACAATATAACATAGATCTTAATAATGATCGAGATATATGTACTTTTTTCAAAAAATGGTGTCTGTTCATTAAAACTTTCCCCCTGAATGAAATCGATCATCTCATTTATCCCTTTAGAAATTCAGAAATAATGTTTCTTATTTAGGGGTATGGTGAAAAACGTGGTGGGGTGCTCTTCTTATTTTTTTATTTTATTTTTTTTTCTCTCCCCCCTCCTCCCTCAATGAATTTAGCGAACTATCAGAAAGAAAGATCAAAAATGATATTATAACTCCTAAACAGTCTTACACTATTAAGATCTGGGGATTTGTTAATGTAATTCTCTTGAAAGTAATGTATGTAATTTAATACATTATTTGGTTAAGGTCTAATGTTAAGACAAAAGAAAATGCCTTGGAAAATTATATGACAAGAATATGACTGTAATTAAAGCAAAAAGAGTTTTTAATATGATTGCCTAGACTAACAAGTCCTAAGTTATAGGAGACATACAAGAGGATTTGTTTCTCTGTCCTCTTTTTTTTTTTTTTTTCTCTGTCTTTTTTACTTGGGATTAAAAGTATTTTGTTTCAGTAATGTGTTAATGTTCCAAATCAAAATTAATGTATAATTATGATTAAATACTGTATTTTTGTTTCCACTTAATAAAATAATAAAAAGAAATAAAAAAAAATAATTTATTCATGGGATGCCACAAGATCCGCACTTTCTTTGCTAGATTTTAATTATATATTTTTTTCTGACGGCAGTTTAAGTGTGCACCTCATTTTTCCCTGTTCCGTTTTGTGTTGCTCTTGTCCTTTCCTTACTTTTCATCTAGTCATTGCTTGTCTATACATCAGACTGGTTTACTAGTAATGTGGGAGGGTTTTTAAGGGCTCTTGGAGTTCTTGGAATCTTTGCCTCCTCCTAGTGGCCAGGAGTGGAATTCCTATTAGTAGTGACTTGTGGACTCTCATCACCATGAAATAAATTAATTTATCAGATAATTATGACATAATTTTACTGCGTGTTTTCAATAGCCACACTCCACCATTCATTTGCCTTGCCTTTGGAGGAGCCAATCTGGGCTTTAGTCCACAGATACACAAGGCTAGTCACTGTTTTGCAGTTATTTTCAGATAAAACTAATTAGAGACCAATATTTAGCAGCCATGAGAAGTCAGCAGGTACATTTCAAGTTTAGAGAATTCGAAATTGCTCAATTTTCAGAGGTAAATTACATGAAGAGGGGGCAAAATATGTGTGTGTGTGTGTGTATATATATATATATATATATATATATATATATATACAGTATCCCACAAAAGTGAGTACACCCCTCGCATTTTTGTAAATATTTTATTATATCTTTTTCAACACTGAAGAAATGACACTTTGCTACAATGTAAAGTAGTGAGTGTGCAGCCTGTATAACAGTGTAAATTTGCTGTCCCCTCAAAATAACTCAACACACAGAGGCCCATTTATCAAGCTCTGAATAGAGCTTGTGGGCCTGTGTTTCTGGCGAGTCTTCAGACTCGCCAGAAACAGCAGTTATGAATCAGCGGTCTAAAGACAGCTGCTCCATAACTCTGTCCGCACAAGAGCTGCTGGTGCAATGCTGAATATGGAGAGCGTATTGCTCTCCGCTTTCAACAATGTCTGTCGGACCTGATCCGCACTGTCGGATCAGGTCCGACAGACATTTGATAAATAGGCCTCACAGACATTAATGTCTAAACCTTTGGCAACAAAAGTGAGTACACCCCTAAGTGGAAATGTCCAAATTAGGCTGAATTAGCCCTTTTCCCTCCCCGGTGTCATGTGACTCGATAGTGTTACAAGGTCTCAGGTGTGAATGGGGAGCAGGTGTGTTAAATTTGGTGTTATCGCTCTCACACTCTCTCATACTGGTCACTGTAAGTTCAACATGGCACCTCATGGCAAAGAACTCTCTGAGGATCTGAAAAAAAAACTGTTGCTATACATAAAGATGGCCTAGGCTATAAGAAGATTGCCAAGACCCTAAAAATGAGCAGCAGCACGGTGGGCAAGACCATACAGCGGTTTCACAGGACAGGTTCCACTCAGGATAGGCCTCACCATGGTCGACCAAAGAAGCTCGTGCTCAGCGTCATATCCAGAGGTCTTTGGAAAATAGACATATGAGTGTTGCCAGCATTGCTGCAGAGGTTGAAGGGGTGGGGGTCAGCCTGTCAGTGCTAAGACCATACGCTGCACACTGCATCAAATTGGTCTGCATGGCTGTCGTCCCAGAAGGAAGCCTCTTCTAAAGATGATGCACAAGAAAGCCAGCAAACAGTTTGCTGAAGACAAGCAGACTAAGGACATGGATTACTGGCACCATGTCCTGTGGTCCGATGAGACCAAGATAAACTTATTTAGTTCAGATGGTGTCAAGCGTGTGTGGCGGCAACCAGGTGAGGAGTACTAAGACAAGTGTGTCTTGCCTACAGTCAAGCGTGGTGGTGGGAGTGTGATGGTTTTGGCCTGCATGAGTGTTGCCAGCACTGGGGAGCTACAGTTTATTGAGGGAACCATTAATGCCATCATGTACTGTGACATTCTGAAGCAGAGCATGATCCCCTCCCTTCGGAGACTGGGCCGCAGGGCAGTATTCCAACATGATAACGACCCCAAACACACCTCCAAGACGTCCACTGCATTGCTAAAGAAGCTGAGGGTAAAGGTGATGAACTGGCCAAGCATGTGTCCAGACCTAAACCCTATTGAGCATCTGTGGGGCATCCTCAAATGGAAGGTGGGGGAGCACAAGGTCTCTAACATCCACCAGCTCCGTGATGTTGTCATGGAGGAGTGGAAGAGGACTTCAGTGGCAACCTGTGAAGCTCTGGTAAAACATGCCCAAGTGCTGGAAAATAATTGTGGCCACACAAAATATTGACATTTTGATCCCAATTTGGACATTTCCACTTAGGGGTGTACTCACTTTTGTTGCCAATGGTTTAAAATAAAAATTATTTTGAGGAGACAGCAAATTTACACTGTTATACAGGCTGTACACTCACTACTTTACTTTGTAGCAAAGTGTCATTTCTTCAGTGTTGCATCATGAAAAGATATAATAAAATATTTATAAAAATGTGAGGGGTGTATTCATTTTTGTGGGATACTGTATATATTACGGGTAAAATCAGATATCAGGGTAATCCTAGGATTACCTGGGTAAAACAGACATTACCCAAGCAGCCGTGTGTAAAGCCTGATGTACTGTAATTCCCCCATATACACTATTTTGTTTGCCTCTGCCTGGGGGGTTGAAAGGGGGCGCCGCAGATCCTCTGGCATCCATCGTAAGTGAACCTGAAGGAAAAAGGTTATTATAGCATTGATTAGACATACAAGCTTTAAAATATGAGACTCTCGTTACTTTAAAAATCCTGTCCAGACGTAGGAGTACTATGGGCTTGATTACAAGTTTTTCGCGGTAGCGCAAAATACCACTCCACTCATAATGTATCCCTATATGGGAAACTCAATCCTTCAGATAAACTTAGGAAATGAGAAAATGAAATAAATGGTTAGCTTCCAGAAATAAACATACGACAATATGCAACAAAATAAGAACAATTGTACTTATTACAAATATCAAATCAATATAAAGCAACAGTAAACACCTTGTAATTACATTTTTATTTTATTTAATCAATAAATTAACACACTACTGAGAACAGTTAGGGACAGTTTTATTATCTGACAAGTAACCATCTCAGAGGGTTTAGTGTCCTTTTGTAAGAAGAGCATAGTTGCAGGAAGGACAGAGGCAGAGCTCCCAAGCCATGACAAGTCCCGTACCCTTTTTATTTGGAGGAGCCAATATAGGCATATTGGTAAAGTAAACAAAGCTTTTCTCTGTCATTTTGTTAGAACAATCTCCATTGTTTTGCAGTTTTTATCAGATCAACTCTGCTACGGTTGTTTAGGGGCAGGATTAGTCTTGTAAAGTTTGCAGTATGGATTTCCAATCCTCAGAATTAAAAACCCACAACTGTAAAACTAAAATTCTAGGAAAATCAGAACAAACAAATATAAAATTTTTAATTATATTCCAAAATTGTTTTACTACATATTATTAAACATTTTGGGCCAGATAACGAGGGGTGCGCTCAGTTATGCGTGAGCGATAAGGGGTATATCGCGGGTTTTGCATGCGTCAGGTTTTCCACTCGTATTAGTTTATGTTAGAATGATTACCACGTCTTTAGAGCTCTTGTTAAAGGGACACCGAACCCAAATTTTTTCTTTCGTGATTCAGACAGAGCAGGCAATTTTAAGCAACTTTCTAATTTACTCAACTTTTCTTCGTTCTCTTGCTATCTTTATTTGAAAAAGAAGGCATCTAAGCTTTTTTTTCTTGGTTCAGCACTCTGGACAGCACTTTTTTTTATTGGTGGATGAATTCATCCACCAATCAGCAAGGACAACCAGGTTGTTCACTAAAAATGGGCCGGCATCTAAACTTACATTCTTGCATTTCAAATAAAGATACCAAGAGAATAAAGAAAATTTGATAATAGGAGTAAATTAGAAAGTTGCTTAACATTTCATGCTCTATCTGAATCACGAAAGAAATAATTTGGGTTCAGTATCCCTTTAACTGTTTTGCAAATCAAAAAAAGTGTCACAAAACACATCAAAATACATTACACCATGTAATAAAAATATTCACAAATATTGCACAACAAGTTATAACACCTTAAAGATATGAGGTCTCGTATCTCATATGAGGCAGGCATAGGGCTTTAACATAGAGATACATACATGTACATCTCTAAAGATATATGTATGATTGCATAAATATGTTTTTACATGTTTTCATCTACTTAACTGCAAAGAACTCCAATGCACTTATATATATATATATATATATATATATATATGTGATAATTATATATATTTATAAATATACACACATATATATATATATATATATATATATATATATATATATATATATATATACAGGGTTTATAATTTCCACTAGCCATTGGCGAGTGGAAATTTAACGGTGGCGAATGAAAGTTAGTGAATGTTGAGTCTGAAGTCTGGTGGCATGTTGTAAGTATCAGTATAAGTTGTCACTAAGGCCTCTATTTATCAAGCTGTCTACTTACCTGCATTCGACGGCCCCAATACGCTCGCCTAACATCGCCGCCACGGACCTGAATACGTTCGCCAAATTTATCAAGAAAGCTGTCAAAAAGCCGCGCACCAAGTACGGTGCGATGAGCAGCGGACTGTTGTTAACTAACAGTCATCGATCTCGCTGCTCATCGGCTTATTCGCAGCTTTCTTGGTACCCTGTCACTAAGCACCCACACTATACTATACTGTTTTACCCCATAAACCGCCGTTCCCGGAGCCCCCCGCACCTAAATAAAGTTATTAACCCCTAAACCATCACTCCCAGACCCCGCCGCAACTATAATAAATATATTAACCCCTAAACCACTGCTCCCGGACCCCGCCGCAACTATAATAAATATATTAACCCCTAAACCGCCGCTCCCGGACCCCGCCGCAACTATAATAAATATATTAACCCCTAAACCGCCACTCCCGGACCCCGCCACCACCTACATTATACATATTAACCCACTAATCTGCCGCCCCCTATACCGCCGCCACCTACATAAAGTTATTAACCCCTATCCTGCCGATCCCGGACCCCGCCGCAACTAAATAAATTTTTTAACCCCTAAACCGGAATTAAGGTAGAAAAAATCCTATTGGCTGATGCAATCAGCCAATCGGATTGAAGTTCAATCCGATTGGCTGATCCAATCACTCAATAGGATTGACTTTGCATTCTATTGGCTGCTCCGATCAGCCAATAGAATGCGAGGTCAATCCTATTGGCTGATTGGATCTGCCAATCGGATTGAACTTCAATCCGATTGGCTGATTGTATCAGCCAATAGGATTTTTTCTACCTTAATTCCGATTGGCTGATAGAATCCTATCAGCCAATCGGAATTCAAGGGACGCCATCTTGGATGACGTCATTTAAAGGAACCTTCATTCAGTGTTAGGACGTCGATGGAAGAAGATGGCTCCGCGTCGGCTGGATTGAAGATGGACCCGCTCCGCTCCGGATGGAAGAAGATAGAAGATGCCGCCTGGATGAAGCCTTCTGCCAGTCTGGATGTCCTCTTCTGCCCGGATAGGATGAAGACTTCTGCCGGTCTGGAGGTCCACTTGTGCCTGGCTGGGTGAAGACGACTTAAGGTAGGGTGATCTTCAGGGGGTTAGTGTTAGGCTTTTTTTAAGGGGGGTTTGGGTGGGTTTTAGAGTAGGGTTGGGTTTGTGGGTGGTGGGATTTAATGTTGGGGGGGTTGTATTTCTTTTTTTACAGGTAAAAGAGCTGATTACTTTGGGGCAATGCCCCGCAAAAGGCCCTTTTAAGGGCTATTTGTAATTTTGTATAGGGTAGGGAATTTTATTATTTTGGGGGGATTTTTTATTTTATTAGGGGCCTTAGATTAGGTGTAATTAGTTTAAAAATCTTGTAATTTTTTATTTTCTGTAATTTAGTGTTTGTTTGTTTTTGTACTTTAGTTAATTTTAGTTAATTTTATTTAATTGTAGGTAATTGTATTTAATTTATTTAATTGAAGTATAGTGTTAGGTGTAATTGTAACTTAGGTTAGGATTTATTTTACAGGTAATTTTGAATTTATTTTACTAGATAGCTATTAAATAGTTAATAACTATTTAATAGCTATTGTACCTAGTTAAAAAAATTACAAACTTGCCTGTAAAATAAAAATAAATCCTAAAATAGCTACAATGTGACTATTAGTTATATTGTAGCTATCTTAGGGTTTATTTTACAGTTAAGTATTTAGTTTTAAATAGGAATAATTTAGTTAATAATAGTAATTTTATTTCGATTAATTTAAATAATATTTAAGTTAGGGGGTTAGGAATCAATGGGATATCGGGCAGCAGCGAACATGAGCTTTCACTGCTGTCAGACTCCCATTGATTCCTATGGGATCCGCCGCCTCCAGGGCGGCAGATTGAAAACCAGGTACGCTGGGCCAGAATAGTGGCGAGCGTACCTGGTTGTTCTTTGATAACTTCCAAAAGTAGTCAGATTGTGCCGAACTTGCGTTCAGAACATCTGGAGTGACGTAAGCATTGATCTGTGTCGGACTGAGTCCGGCGGATCGTATGTTACGTCACTAAATTCTACTTTTGCCGGTCTGTAGGGCTTGATAACTATGGCGAATCAGCCTCGCCACAAATACGCTGCGGAATTCCAGCATATTTGCGGTTGACGGCTTGATAAATAGAGGCTATTGTATTTGCAGAATGTACATTCCTATTGCAGCAATGACAAGCATACAATTGGGTTATGTTCTACAACCATTATCTAAAGAGATATTATATATCCATGAAAGTGCAAGGACATAATATTTCTCTAGGGCTGTAGGGACCCCATTAGTGCTTAGACTGTTACTTCTGAGAGGGTAACTGGGGACGAGAGAGAGAGAGAATAGAGAGGAAAAGTGAAAGTGGAGAAAAAGGTAGAGTTAAGACAGAATGGAGAAAAAAAGAGTGAAGATGTATTAGTGAGTGTAAAGAGAAGACATGGGGGTAGATTTAATAAGCAGCATATGCTACTTTCTACACCCGTAGTTTCTGGCTCGACGGAAACATAAGTTAAGAAGCAGTAATCGGGATGATTTACACCCCCTGTTAGCGCTGATTGCCCGCGAATGTGCAAGCATTTCAGAAGACATGCTTGTGCAATTTTAAATGCTGACAGCATATGCTGTCAGCATTTAGCGATGTCGGGCACGAATCATGTCCACCCGGAATATGATAAATTGACCCCATGGCCTAAGAGAGAAGGGCAGAATAAGAATCGCTAAAAGAAGCAAACGAGTATTGGAGGACTACATAAAGTTAGATTTATTGAAGTCTGATATAAAACTTACTAAAAATGACAAAAGACTGGTTCACTAGACAAAAGAACTGCTGGTGCAATGATAAATGCCGACAGTGCATTTATCGATGTGCAGCGGACATGATCCGCTATATTGGATCATGTCCGCTCGCACCATAGTAAATAGGCCCCCAGATATCCATTTTATCAGCATATAATTGGATGATTATATAGATTTTAAGGGAGACGTCCCGATATTTGTTTATACTTATTTTAGCTGTCTATTGGACCAGTCTTTTGGCATTTTTAGTAAGTTTTATATCAGACTTCAATAAATCTAATTTTATTTAGTCCTCCAGTACTCTTTTGCTTCTTTTAGCGCTCCTTATTCAATTTTTTCTGGTATTATATATTGTGTCTGCTTTAACTTTGGGAAGGGTTAGCTTGAATAGGAGCTTTAAGAATTCATTTCTGTGCGCCCTGTCTTCCGTTGTTTCGCATTACTGAGAGAGAAGGGAGAGGGTAAAAAAGAGAGATTGAAGAGAGGAGAGAGTTGAGAAAGATAACTAAGAGTGAGAAGGGAGAAATGATAATTATTAAAAAAAAAAATCTGCAATGACCTTCCATGACTGTCAGCACTCTCTGCATTCTCTCAGTTTAACAACTTCCTTTTTCTATACAGCTGTTGTCTTCCCCAGAACCTCTAGTTTATGTTTCTTACTGCTATGAACTTATTTTTGTTAAATTATTACTGTATGTAGCATTATTTAATTTGTTAGGGTATTTTAAAAAAATAATTACAAACTGTTTCACAATGGCTAAATTTACTCAAATAGGGGATGAAGTAGTGGGTGTGGTGTGAGTGGAATTAGAAGTGGTGAGTAACATTTTGTCCTGGCTAGTAGCTTAGGACTTGAATTTTTGAGCCCTGTATATTATACAGTATATATATATATATATATATATATATATATATATATATATATATATATATATATACACAATCACTGGATGTTACCCCCGGCTGGCAGCTGTAAATGCTGGGATATCCAAAGAAGCAGGCAGACACAGGATTTCCTCAATCGCCTTTATTCAGCAAGGAATTCAGCTCCTTGCTGAATAAAGGCGATTGAGGAAATCCTGTGTCTGCCTGCTTCTTTGGATATCCCAGCATTTACGGCTGCCAGCCATGGGTAACATCCAGTGATCGTGTATACATATTTTCTGCAGAGCACCAGGTGATTGAACTGTTGGAGTGTGCCGTGTCCCTGCATCTATCTATCTATCTATCTATCTATCTATCTATCTATATATATATATATATATATATATAAATGTACTTATATGTATATATATATATTATGTATGTATTTACAGACATATACAGTATATACATATTAACACATACATACATACTGTATGTATACATACATATATATATATATATATATATATATATATAAAAGCGCATCAGGGCTCTTTGCAATTAAAGGGATGAACCCAAATTTTTTCTTTCATAATTAATATAGAGCCTGCAATTGCAAGCAACTTTCTAATTTATTCCTGCTATCAATTTTTCTTCATTCTCTCCAAAGATGGACCAGTGTTCTGGGGGGTGCACCGCCGATTCTCTGGCATACACCCCAAGTAAACCTTGGGTAATGAGGTTTACAAGTGAGGCTTTGCCCCCCTTGAACCCCCTAGGCAGAGGCAAAATAGATAGTGAAGATAGGCGATTACAGTGCCCATCTGATTGGTTGTGAATCCTGTCACTCACTGAGACACGGACAAATCAGATGTGTGGAATCACCGGAAGTGACGTCAGATTGGAGTTCTCAATAGAACACCGGCTCATAAACTTACATTCCTGCTTTTTCAAATAAAGATACCAAGAGAACAAAGAAAAATTGATAAAGGGAGTAAATTAGAAAATTGTTTAAAAATTTCATGGACTATCTGAATCATGAAAGAAGAAAAAATGGGTTCAGTATCCCTTTAAGTAGATGAAAACATGTGAAAACATATTTATACAATATTAATTTTGAATAAAGGTTTTAACTATGTATTTACTGTAAATATTTTACATTCCTATGTTCTGCGCATAGCAGAATTATGTTCTAAGTATTTATAAATATATATTCCTATATATATCTGTACATATCTATACCTATATATAATCATCTACAAATATATATATATATATATATATATATATATAGGTATGGATTTATATTGTACCAAAATACCATCAGATATTTATAGAAATATGTATTTATGAATAAATAGAACATATTCTTCTATGTGAAGAACATTAGAATGTGAAATATTCATATTTCTTTCCTATGACATGGAGAGTCCACAACGTCATTACACTTACTAGTGGGATATTCAACTCCAAAGCTGTTAAGTGTAACTGCCTTACCCATAACCCCCAGTCATTCTCTTTGCCTCTGTCAATGGAGGTTGTGCGAAGTTGGTGTCTGAAGAGTTTAATCCTTTTATGGGTACTTTCTCTTGTTAAGTGTATCCAGTCCACGGATCATCCATTACTTGTGGGATATTCTCCTTCCCAACAGGAAGTTGCAAGAGGATCACCCACAGCAGAGCTGCTATATAGCTCCTCCCCTAACTGTCATATCCAGTCATTCTCTTGCAAGCCTCAACCAAGATGGAGGTCGTAAGAGGAGTGTGGTGTTTTATACTTAGTTTATTCTTCAATCAAAAGTTTGTTATTTTTAAATGGTGCCGGAGTGTACTGTTTATCTCAGGCAGTATTTAGAAGAATCTGCCTGCGTTTTCTATGATCTTAGCAGAAGTAACTAAGATCCATGGCTGTTCTCACATATTCTGAGGAGTGCGGTAACTTCAGAGAGGGAATGGCGTGCAGGTTTTCCTGCAATAAGGTATGTGCAGTTAATATTTTTCTAGGGATGGAATTTGCTAGAAAATGCTGCTGATACCGAACTAATGTAAGTAAAGCCTTAAATGCAGTTATAGCGACTGGTATCAGGCTTATTAATAGAGATACATACTCTTATAAAAATGTAATATAAAACGTTTGCTGGCATGTTTAATCGTTTTTATATGTATTTGGTGATAAAACTTATTGGGGCCTAGTTTTTTTTTTTCCACATGGCTGGCTTGAATTTTGCCTAGTAACAGTTTCCTTAGGCTTTCCACTGTTGTAATATGAGTGGGAGGGGCCTTTTTTAGTGCTTTTCTGTGCAGCTAAAAATACTGACAGAGACATTCAGCTTCCCTCTGCATGATCCAGGACATCTCTGGAGGGCTCAAAAGGCTTCAAAGTCATTTTTGAGGGAGGTAAAAAGCCACAGTAGAGCTGTGGCAGTTGTTGTGACTGTTTGAAAAAAAGAAAAAAAAAAAAAAAAGTTTTTGTCTTTTATTATTCAGTTTTGGGTATTAAGGGGTTAATCATCCATTTGCAAGTGGGTGCAATGCTCTGCTAACTTGTTACATACACTGTAAAAATGTTGTTAGTGTAACTGCCTTTTTTCACTGTTATTTCAAATTTTGACAAAATTTGTGTTTCTTAAAGGTGCAGTAACGTTTTTATATTGCTTGTAAACTTGTTTAAAGTGTTTTCCAAGCTTGCTAGTCTCATTGCTAGTCTGTTTAAACATGTCTGACACAGAGGAAACTACTTGTTCATTATGTTTGAAAGCCATGGTGGAGCCCCATAGGAGAATGTGTACTAAATGTATTGATTTCACCTTAAACAGTAAAGATCAGTCTTTAACTATAAAAGAAATATCACCAGAAGATTCTGACGAGGGGGAAGTTATGCCGACTAACTCTCCCCACGTGTCAGACCCTTCGCCTCCCGCTCAGGGGATGCACGCTAATATGGCGCCAATTACATCAGGGACGCCCATAGCGATTACCTTGCAGGACATGGCTGCAATCATGAATAATACCCTGTCAGAGGTATTATCCAGGTTGCCTGAATTAAGAGGCAAGCGCGATTGCTCTGGGGTTAGGAGAAATACAGAGCGCGCAGATGCTGTAAGGGCCATGTCTGATACTGCGTCATAATATGCAGATCATGAGGACGGAGAGCTTCAGTCTGTGGGTGACATCTCTGATTCGGGGAAACCTGATTCAGAGATTTCTAATTTTAAATTTAAGCTTGAGAACCTCCGTGTGTTGCTTGGGGAGGTATTAGCTGCTCTGAATGACTGTAACACAGTTGCAGTACCAGAGAAATTGTGTAGGCTGGATAAATACTATGCGGTACCGGTGTGTACTGATGTTTTTCATATACCTAAAAGGCTTACAGAAATTATTAGCAAGGAGTGGGATAGACCGGGGGTGCCTTTTTCCCCACCTCCTATATTTAGAAAAATGTTTCCAATTGACGCCACTACACGGGACTTATGGCAGACGGTCCCTAAGGTGGAGGGAGCAGTTTCTACTTTAGTAAAGCGTACTACTATCCCGGTTGAGGACAGTTGTGCTTTTTCAGATCCAATGGAAAAAAATTGGAGGGTTACCTTAAGAAAATGTTTATTCAACAAGTTTTCTCCAACATAGGTGTGTCCGGTCCACGGCGTCATCCTTACTTGTGGGATATTCTCTTCCCCAACAGGAAATGGCAAAGAGCCCAGCAAAGCTGGTCACATGATCCCTCCTAGGCTCCGCCTACCCCAGTCATTCTCTTTGCCGTTGTACAGGCAACATCTCCACGGAGATGGCTTAGAGTTTTTTAGTGTTTAACTGTAGTTTTTATTATTCAATCAAGAGTTTGTTATTTTGAAATAGTGCTGGTATGTACTATTTACTCAGAAACAGAAAAGAGATGAAGATTTCTGTTTGTATGAGGAAAATGATTTTAGCAACCGTCACTAAAATCCATGGCTGTTCCACACAGGACTGTTGAGAGCAATTAACTTCAGTTGGGGGAACAGTGAGCAGTCTCTTGCTGCTTGAGGTATGACACATTCTAACAAGACGATGTAATGCTGGAAGCTGTCATTTTCCCTCTGGGATCCGGTAAGCCATGTTTATTACGATTGTAAATAAGGGCTTCAAAAAAGGGCTTATTAAGACTGTAGACTTTTTTTGGGCTAAATCGATTGATTATTAACACATATTTAGCCTTGAGGAATCATTTTATCTGGGTATTTTGATATAATAATATCGGCAGGCACTGTTTTAGACACCTTATTCTTTAGGGGCTTTCCCAAAGCATAGGCAGAGCCTCATTTTCGCGCCGGTGTTGCGCACTTGTTTTTGAGAGGCATGGCATGCAGTCGCATGTGAGAGGAGCTCTGATACTTAGAAAAGACTTTCTGAAGGCGTCATTTGGTATCGTATTCCCCTTGGGGCTTGGTTGGGTCTCAGCAAAGCAGATACCAGGGACTGTAAAGGGGTTAAAGTTCAAAACGGCTCCGGTTCCGTTATTTTAAGGGTTAAAGCTTCCAAATTTGGTGTGCAATACTTTTAAGGCTTTAAGACACTGTGGTGAAAATTTGGTGAATTTTGTACAATTCCTTCATGTTTTTTCGCATTTGCAGTAATAAAGTGTGTTCAGTTTAAAATTTAAAGTGACAGTAACGGTTTTATTTTAAAACGTTTTTTGTACTTGTTATCAAGTTTATGCCTGTTTAACATGTCTGAACTACCAGATAGACTGTGTTCTGAATGTGGGGAAGCCAGAATTCCTATTCATTTAAATAAATGTGATTTATGTGACAATGACAATGATGCCCAAGATGATTCCTCAAGTGAGGGGAGTAAGCATGGTACTGCATCATTCCCTCCTTCGTCTACACGAGTCTTGCCCACTCAGGAGGCCCCTAGTACATCTAGCGCGCCAATACTCCTTACTATGCAACAATTAACGGCTGTAATGGATAATTCTGTCAAAAACATTTTAGCCAAAATGAACACTTATCAGCGTAAGCGCGACTGCTCTGTTTTAGATACTGAAGAGCATGACGACGCTGATATTAATATTTCTGAAGGGCCCCTAACTCAGTCTGATGGGGCCAGGGAGGTTTTGTCTGAGGGAGAAATTACTGATTCAGGGAACATTTCTCAACAAGCTGAACCTGATGTGATTGCATTTAAATTTAAGTTGGAACATCTCCGCATTCTGCTTAAGGAGGTATTATCCACTCTGGATGATTGTGACAAGTTGGTCATCCCAGAGAAACTATGTAAAATGGACAAGTTCCTAGAGGTGCCGGGGCTCCCAGAAGCTTTTCCTATACCCAAGCGGGTGGCGGACATTGTTAATAAAGAATGGGAAAGGCCCGGAATTCCTTTCGTCCCTCCCCCCATATTTAAAAAATTGTTTCCTATGGTCGACCCCAGAAAGGACTTATGGCAGACAGTCCCCAAGGTCGAGGGAGCGGTTTCCACTTTAAACAAACGCACCACTATACCCATAGAGGATAGTTGTGCTTTCAAAGATCCTATGGATAAAAAATTAGAAGGTTTGCTTAAAAAGATGTTTGTTCAGCAGGGTTTCCTTCTACAACCAATTTCATGCATTGTCCCTGTCGCTACAGCCGCATGTTTCTGGTTCGATGAGCTGATAAAGGCGGTTGACAGTGATTCTCCTCCTTATGAGGAGATTATGGACAGAATCAATGCTCTCAAATTGGCTAATTCTTTCACCCTAGACGCCACTTTGCAATTGGCTAGGTTAGCGGCTAAGAATTCTGGGTTTGCTATTGTGGCGCGCAGAGCGCTTTGGTTGAAATCTTGGTCGGCTGATGCGTCTTCCAAGAACAAGCTACTTAACATTCCTTTCAAGGGGAAAACGCTGTTTGGCCCTGACTTGAAAGAGATTATCTCGGATATCACTGGGGGTAAGGGCCACGCCCTTCCTCAGGATCGGCCTTTCAAGGCAAAAAATAAACCTAATTTTCGTCCCTTTCGTAGAAACGGACCAGCCCAAAGTGCTACGTCCTCTAAGCAAGAGGGTAATACTTCTCAAGCCAAGCCAGCTTGGAGACCAATGCAAGGCTGGAACAAGGGAAAGCAGGCCAAGAAACCTGCCACTGCTACCAAGACAGCATGAAATGTTGGCCCCCGATCCGGGACCGGATCTGGTGGGGGGCAGACTCTCTCTCTTCGCTCAGGCTTGGGCAAGAGATGTTCTGGATCCTTGGGCGCTAGAAATAGTCTCCCAAGGTTATCTTCTGGAATTCAAGGGACTTCCCCCAAGGGGGAGGTTCCACAGGTCTCAGTTGTCTTCAGACCACATAAAAAGACAGGCATTCTTACATTGTGTAGAAGACCTGTTAAAAATGGGAGTGATTCATCCCGTTCCATTAAGAGAACAAGGGATGGGGTTCTACTCCAATCTGTTTATAGTTCCCAAAAAAGAGGGAACGTTCAGACCAATCTTAGATCTCAAGATCTTAAACAAGTTTCTCAAGGTTCCATCGTTCAAGATGGAAACCATTCGAACTATTCTTCCTTCCATCCAGGAAGGTCAATTCATGACCACGGTGGATTTAAAGGATGCGTATCTACATATTCCTATCCACAAGGAACATCATCGGTTCCTGAGGTTCGCATTCCTGGACAAACATTACCAGTTCGTGGCGCTTCCTTTCGGATTAGCCACTGCTCCAAGGATCTTCACAAAGGTACTAGGGTCCCTTCTAGCTGTGCTAAGACCAAGGGGCATTGCTGTAGTACCTTACTTGGACGACATTCTGATTCAAGCGTCGTCCCTTCCTCAAGCAAAGGCTCACACGGACATTGTCCTGGCCTTTCTCAGATCTCACGGATGGAAAGTGAACGTGGAAAAGAGTTCTCTATCTCCGTCAACAAGGGTTCCCTTCTTGGGAACAATAATAGACTCCTTAGAAATGAGGATTTTTCTGACAGAGGCCAGAAAAACAAAACTTCTAGACTCTTGTCGGATACTTCATTCCGTTCCTCTTCCTTCCATAGCTCAGTGCATGGAAGTGATAGGGTTGATGGTAGCGGCAATGGACATAGTTCCTTTTGCACGCATTCATCTAAGACCATTACAACTGTGCATGCTCAGTCAGTGGAATGGGGACTATACAGACTTGTCTCCGAAGATACAAGTAAATCAGAGGACCAGAGACTCACTCCGTTGGTGGCTGTCCCTGGACAACCTGTCACGAGGGATGACATTCCGCAGACCAGAGTGGGTCATTGTCACGACCGACGCCAGTCTGATGGGCTGGGGCGCGGTCTGGGGATCCCTGAAAGCTCAGGGTCTTTGGTCTCGGGAAGAATCTCTTCTACCGATAAATATTCTGGAACTGAGAGCGATATTCAATGCTCTCAAGGCTTGGCCTCAGCTAGCGAGGGCCAAGTTCATACGGTTTCAATCAGACAACATGACAACTGTTGCGTACATCAACCATCAGGGGGGAACAAGGAGTTCCCTGGCGATGGAAGAAGTGACCAAAATCATTCTATGGGCGGAGTCTCACTCCTGCCACCTGTCTGCTATCCACATCCCAGGAGTGGAAAATTGGGAAGCGGATTTTCTGAGTCGTCAGACATTGCATCCGGGGGAGTGGGAACTCCATCCGGAAATCTTTGCCCAAGTCACTCAGCTGTGGGGCATTCCAGACATGGATCTGATGGCCTCTCGTCAGAACTTCAAAGTTCCTTGCTACGGGTCCAGATCCAGGGATCCCAAGGCGGCTCTAGTGGATGCACTAGTAGCACCTTGGACCTTCAAACTAGCTTATGTGTTCCCGCCGTTTCCTCTCATCCCCAGGCTGGTAGCCAGGATCAATCAGGAGAGGGCGTCGGTGATCTTGATAGCTCCTGCGTGGCCACGCAGGACTTGGTATGCAGATCTGGTGAATATGTCATCGGCTCCTCCTTGGAAGCTACCTTTGAGACGAGACCTTCTTGTTCAGGGTCCGTTCGAACATCCGAATCTGGTTTCACTCCAGCTGACTGCTTGGAGATTGAACGCTTGAGCTTATCGAAGCGAGGATTCTCAGATTCTGTTATCGATACTCTTGTTCAGGCCAGAAAGCCTGTAACTAGAAAGATTTACCACAAAATTTGGAAAAAATATATCTGTTGGTGTGAATCTAAAGGATTCCCTTGGGACAAGGTTAAGATTCCTAGGATTCTATCCTTCCTTCAAGAAGGATTGGAAAAAGGATTATCTGCAAGTTCCCTGAAGGGACAGATTTCTGCCTTGTCTGTGTTACTTCACAAAAAGCTGGCCGCTGTGCCAGATGTTCAAGCCTTTGTTCAGGCTCTGGTTAGAATTAAGCCTGTTTACAAACCTTTGACTCCTCCTTGGAGTCTCAATTTAGTTCTTTCAGTTCTTCAGGGGGTTCCGTTTGAACCCTTGCATTCCGTTGATATTAAGTTATTATCTTGGAAAGTTTTGTTTTTAGTTGCAATTTCTTCTGCTAGAAGAGTTTCAGAATTATCTGCTCTGCAGTGTTCTCCTCCTTATCTGGTGTTCCATGCAGATAAGGTGGTTTTACGTACTAAACCTGGTTTTCTTCCAAAAGTTGTTTCTAACAAAAACATTAACCAGGAGATTATCGTACCTTCTCTGTGTCCGAAACCAGTTTCAAAGAAGGAACGTTTGTTGCACAATTTGGATGTTGTTCGCGCTCTAAAATTCTATTTAGATGCTACAAAGGATTTTAGACAAACATCTTCCTTGTTTGTTGTTTATTCCGGTAAAAGGAGAGGTCAAAAAGCAACTTCTACCTCTCTCTCTTTTTGGATTAAAAGCATCATCAGATTGGCTTACGAGACTGCCGGACGGCAGCCTCCCGAAAGAATCACAGCTCATTCCACTAGGGCTGTGGCTTCCACATGGGCCTTCAAGAACGAGGCTTCTGTTGATCAGATATGTAGGGCAGCGACTTGGTCTTCACTGCACACTTTTACCAAATTTTACAAGTTTGATACTTTTGCTTCTTCTGAGGCTATTTTTGGGAGAAAGGTTTTGCAAGCCGTGGTGCCTTCCATTTAGGTGACCTGATTTGCTCCCTCCCTTCATCCGTGTCCTAAAGCTTTGGTATTGGTTCCCACAAGTAAGGATGACGCCGTGGACCGGACACACCTATGTTGGAGAAAACAGAATTTATGTTTACCTGATAAATTACTTTCTCCAACGGTGTGTCCGGTCCACGGCCCGCCCTGGTTTTTTTTTTTTAATCAGGTCTGATAATTTTTTTTTCTTTAACTACAGTCACCACGGTACCATATGGTTTCTCCTATGCAAATATTCCTCCTTAACGTCGGTCGAATGACTGGGGTAGGCGGAGCCTAGGAGGGATCATGTGACCAGCTTTGCTGGGCTCTTTGCCATTTCCTGTTGGGGAAGAGAATATCCCACAAGTAAGGATGACGCCGTGGACCGGACACACCGTTGGAGAAAGTAATTTATCAGGTAAACATAAATTCTGTTTTTATTTTACAGCCCCTTGCATGCATTGCGCTTGTCACGGCCGTGGCGGCATTCTGGTTTGAGGCCCTGGAAGAGGCCATCCATACAGCTCCATTGACTGAAATTATTGACAAGCTTAGAACACTTAAGCTAGCTAACTCATTTGTTTCTGATGCCATTGTTCATTTGACTAAACTAACGGCTAAGAATTCCGGATTCGCCATCCAAGCGTGTAGGGCGCTATGGCTTGAATCCTGGTCAGCTGACGTGACTTCGAAGTCTAAATTACTCAACATTCCTTTCAAGGGGCAGACCTTATTCGGGCCTGGTTTGAAGGAAATTATTGCTGACATTACTGGAGGTAAGGGTCACACCCTTCCTCAGGACAGGACCAAAGCAAAGGCCAAACAGTCTAATTTTCGTGCCTTTCGAAATTTCAAGGCAGGTGCAGCATCAACTTCCTCCGCTTCAAAACAAGAGGGAACTTTTGCTCAATCTAAGCAGGCCTGGAAACCTAACCAGTCCTGGAACAAAGGCAAGCAGGCCAGAAAGCCTGCTGCTGCCTCTAAGACAGCATGAAGGAACGGCCCCCTATCCGACGACGGATCTAGTAGGGGGCAGACTTTCTCTCTTCGCCCAGGCGTGGGCAAGAGATGTTCAGGATCCCTGGGCGTTGGAGATCATATCTCAGGGATATCTTCTGGACTTCAAAGCTTCCCCTCCACAAGGGAGATTTCATCTTTCAAGGCTATCTGCAAATCAGATAAAGAAATAGGCATTCCTACGCTGTGTGCAAGACCTCCTAGTTATGGGAGTGATCCATCCAGTTCCGCGGACGGAACAAGGACAGGGTTTTTATTCAAATCTGTTTGTGGTTCCGAAAAAAGAGGGAACCTTCAGACCAATTTTGGATCTAAAGATCTTAAACAAATTCCTCAGAGTTCCATCTTTCAAAATGGAAACTATTCGGACCATCCTACCCATGATCCAAGAAGGTCAGTACATGACCACAGTGGACTTAAAGGATGCCTACCTTCACATACCGATTCACAGAGATCATCATCGGTTTCTAAGGTTTGCCTTTCTAGACAGGCATTACCAATTTGTAGCTCTTCCCTTCGGGTTGGCTACAGCCCCGAGAATCTTTACAAAGATTCTGGGCTCACTTCTGGCGGTTCTAAGACCGCGAGGCATAGCGGTGGCTCCGTATCTAGACGACATCCTGATACAGGCGTCAAGCTTTCAAGTTGCCAAGTCTCATACAGAGATAGTTCTGGCATTTCTGAGGTCGCACGGGTGGAAAGTGAACGAGGAAAAGAGTTCTCTATCCCCACTCACAAGAGTCTCCTTCTTAGGGACTCTTATAGATTCTGTAAAAATGAAAATTTACCTGACGGAGTCCAGGTTATCAAAACTTCTAAATGCTTGCCGTGTTCTTCACTCCATTCCGCGCCCTTCGATAGCTCAGTGTATGGAGGTAATCGGCTTAATGGTAGCGGCAATGGACATAGTGCCATTTGCGCGCCTTCATCTCAGACCGCTGCAATTATGCATGCTGAGTCAGTGGAATGGGGATTACACAGATTTGTCCCCTCTGCTAAATCTGGATCAAGAGACCAGAGATTCTCTTCTCTGGTGGTTGTCTCGGGTACACCTGTCCAAGGGTATGACCTTTCGCAGGCCAGATTGGACAATTGTAACAACAGATGCCAGCCTTCTAGGTTGGGGTGCAGTCTGGAATTCCCTGAAGGCACAGGGATCGTGGACTCAGGAGGAGAAACTCCTTCCAATAAATATTCTGGAGTTAAGAGCGATATTCAATGCTCTTCTGGCTTGGCCTCAGTTAGCAACACTGAGGTTCATCAGATTTCAGTCGGACAACATCACGACTGTGGTTTACATCAACCATCAAGGGGGAACCAGGAGTTCCCTAGCGATGTTAGAAGTCTCAAAAATAATTCGCTGGGCAGAGTACCACTCTTGCCACCTGTCAGCAATCCATATCCCAGGCGTGGAGAACTGGGAGGCGGATTTTCTAAGTCGTCAGACTTTCCATCCGGGGGAGTGGGAACTCCATCCGGAGGTGTTTGCTCAGTTGATTCATCGTTGGGGCAAACCAGAGTTGGATCTCATAGCGTCTCGCCAGAACGCCAAGCTTGCTTGTTACGGATCCAGGTCCAGGGACCCAGAAGCAACGCTGATAGATGCGCTAGCAGCGCCTTGGTTCTTCAACCTGGCTTATGTGTTTCCACCGTTTCCTCTGCTCCCTCGACTGATTGCCAAAATCATGCAGGAGAGAGCATCGGTGATTCTGATAGCACCTGCGTGGCCACGCAGGACTTGGTATGCAGAGCTAGTGGACATGTCATCCTTTCCACCATGGACTCTGCCTCTAAGACAGGACCTTCTGATACAAGGTCCTTTCAATCATCCAAATCTAATTTCTCTGAGACTGACTGCATGGAGATTGAACGCTTGATTCTATCAAAGCGTGGCTTCTCCGAGTCAGTCATTGATACTTTAATACAGGCACGAAAGCCTGTTACCAGGAAAATCTACCACAAGATATGGAGTAAATATCTTTATTGGTGTGAATCCAAGACTTACTCATGGAGTAAAGTTAGGATTCCTAGAATATTGTCTTTTCTCCAAGAGGGCTTGGACAAAGGATTATCAGCTAGTTCCTTAAAGGGACAGATTTCTGCTCTGTCTATTCTTTTGCACAAGCGTCTGACAGAGGTTCCAGACGTCCAGGCATTTTGCCAGGCTTTGGTTAGATTTAAGCCTGTGTTTAAACCTGTTGATCCCCCGTGGAGCTTAAACTTAGTTCTTAAGGTTCTTCAAGGAGTTCCGTTTGAACCCCTTCATTCCATTGATATTAAACTTTTATCTTGGAAAGTTCTGTTTTTGATGGCTATTTCCTCGGCTCGGAGAGTCTCTGAGCTATCTGCCTTACAATGTGATTCTCCCTATCTGATTTTTCATGCAGATAAGGTAGTTCTGCGTACCAAACCTGGGTTTTTACCTAAGGTGGTTTCTAACAAGAATATCAATCAAGAGATTGTTGTTCCATCGTTGTGCCCTAATCCTTCTTCAAAGAAGGAACGTCTTTTACATAATCTGGACGTAGTCCGTGCCTTGAAGTTTTACTTACAAGCTACTAAGGATTTTCGCCAAACATCTTTCCTGTTTGTCGTTTACTCTGGACAGAGGAGAGGTCAAAAAGCTTCGGCAACCTCTCTTTCCTTTTGGCTTCGGAGCGTAATAAGCCTAGCCTATGAGACTGCTGGACAGCAGCCCCCTGAAAGGATTACAGCTTCGGAGGCTGTGTTTGGGAGAAAGGTTCTTCAGGCAGTGGTTCCTTCCGCTTAATCCTGCCTTGTCCCTCCCATCATCCGTGTACTTTAGCTTTGGTATTGGTATCCCACAAGTAATGGATGATCCGTGGACTGGATACACTTAACAAGAGAAAACATAATTTATGCTTACCTGATAAATTTATTTCTCTTGTAGTGTATCCAGTCCACGGCCCGCCCTGTCCTTTTAAGGCAGGTCTAAATTTTAATTAAACTACAGTCACCACTGCACCCTATGGTTTCTCCTTTCTCTGTTTGTTTTCGGTGGAATGACTGGATATGACAGTTAGGGGAGGAGCTATATAGCAGCTCTGCTGTGGGTGATCCTCTTGCAACTTCCTGTTGGGAAGGAGAATATCCCACAAGTAATGGATGATCCGTGGACTGGATACACTACAAGAGAAATAAATTTATCAGGTAAGCATAAATTATGTTTTCCCTGCAAGCAAGGATTGGGGTCTAGCTGTGTCCACGTCAATCTCTTGAGTAAGAGTAGTGGTGGCTTTTAGCAGTTAAAAGGCGGCGAGAAAGTCTTTGCTTTACTTTTAACACTTTGCTACCCCTTTGTTGAAAGCCAGAGTTGGTTACTCTGTTCTTTCTTTTTCTACAGATCCCTGTTAGCGTTCAAGTGAGGCTATCAGATCTGAAACTGCTGTGCCTGCTCCGCAGCAAACATTTTCCTGGAGGGTAAGTCCTTTTATGTATACATATTTTCCTGGAACATAAAGCATGAAACAGGACTAAGAGATTCAGGGACCTGTGACCTTCTAAAGGGGTTTGTATATTTAAAATATATATATATATCCGCTTTTCGGATATATTGGGGCTGAGCAGCTTCTGGCTTTTTAAGTCAGGGACAGGGATTTTTGCTGCTCCATTCCTGAGCAATTTAAGACAAGCCCAGGACTTATGGTGTGTGGGATCTGGGTGTCATGATGACTTTTCCCTTCCATCCTTCTAACCCTGTATGGTCCGTGGTTACGGATTTTTAAAAGTGCTCTTTTTGTAAGGGCTCTTATTTATTGTACACATTTGTTCAGTAACTGTTTATGAATCTGGTTGTTTTATCGCTGCGCGGTTAGGGCTCTGACTGTTATATCTGTCAGGTTTTTAACGATCGCAAAAGTATGGATGTCACAGGAATATCTGTCTCAGGGCACTTGCTTCTTGATATCTTCCGGGGAGATTGTGACTACGAAAGCCAGCCTGTCAGGCTGGGGAGCTGTTTTGTTTTTTTCTGAAGGCTCAGGGCCTATCGTCTCAGGAAAAGTTTTCTCTTCCCATAAACATCTTGGACTTGAAGGCAATCTTCAATACCCTGTCAGCGTGGCCTCAATTATCTTTAGTCCGGTTTATCATATTCTAGTCGGACAACATCACCTCAGTGGCTTACATCAACCACCAGGCAGGGACTCTGAGTTCCTTGGCCATGAAGGAGATGACTCGCATTCTGCAGTGGGCTGAAGCTTACAATTGTCTCCTATCTGCCTTCCATATTCCAGGAGTGGACAATTGGGAGACAGATTTTCTAAGCAGATAGTCCTTTCATCCAGGGGAGTGGGCTCTCAATCCGGAAGTGTTCTCTCAGATAACCCTCAGGTGGGGGGTTCCAGAGTTGGTTCTGATGGCGTCTCGTCAAAACGCCAAGCTTCCAATGCAGGGTTTAAGGTCCAGAGAAGCTCAGGCCGCTCTGATAGATGCTCTAGCGGTTCCTTGGATTTTCTCTCTGGCATATCTGTTTTCTCTATCTATCTATCTATTGGGTACTTATAGAGCGCAAACTAATCACCCGTGAGGGTCTCAAGGCACTAAGGGAAGAGGTTAGGAGGAGGGGGGATGGGTGCTCAGTCGAAGAGCCAGGTTTTGAGGTCCTTTCTGAACTTTGTAAGTTTACTCTCCTTCCACGAGTCATTGCTCGTATCTGACAGGAGAGGGCATCAGTGATCCTAATAGCTCCTGCATAGCCTTGCAGGATCTGGTTCAGATGTCATCTCTAACTCTTTGGGGAAGGACCTTCTAATTTGGGGGGGGTTTCTCCATGCAAGCCTGGATTTTCTGAAGCTGACTGTTTGGAAATTGAACGCCTAGTTTTGTCTAGACGTGGTTTCTCTGAAGCGGTCATTGATACTATGCTTCAGGCTCGCAAACCTGTTACTCGCGAGATTTACTATAAGGTATGGCGTAAATAGCTTTATTGGTGCGAATCTAAGGGTTTCTCCTGGAGCCGGGTGACTATTCCCCGGATTTTGTCTTTTCTTCAGGATGGCCTAGAGAAAGGTTTTTGTTGGTCAGTATTCTGAAGGGTCAGATTCTGCCTTATCTATCTTTTTGCACAAATGTCTAGCAGACTTACCAGATGTTCAGCCTTTGTCAGGCCCTGGGGTGTGTCAATCAACCCGATTGTATTCAATAGGGTTGATTTTTGTCCACCGCCTCAGAGCAGGTGGACAGGTTATGGAGCAGCGGTCTTTAGTACGGAGCTTGATAAATTGACCTCTTAGAGTTTTTACAGCAGGCTCTGTTTGAGCCGATGCATGCTTTTTATATATGATTGTTATCTAGGAAGGTTTTGTTTCTGCTTGCTTTTTCTTCCGCTCGCAGAGTCTCTGAACTTCAGCTCTGCAGTGTGCTTCCCCGTTCCTTATTTTTAATGCAGATAAGGCGGTCCTTCATACTAAATTGTGGTTTTCTTCCTAAGGTGGTATAAGATCGACACATTAATCAGGAATTTGTTGTTCCTTCTTTTTGTCCTAATCCTTCTTCTCAAAAGGAACGTCTTTTGCATAACTTGGATGCATGATGATTTTTGGCAATCTTCTGCCCTATTTGTTGTTTTCTCTGGAAAGCGTAAGGGTCAGAAGGCCACTTCTACTACTCTGTCTCTCTGGTTGAGAAGTTTGATTCATTTGGCCTATGAGACTGCTGGACAGCAGCCTCCTGAGAGAATTACGGCTCTTTCCACAAGGGCTGTCTCCTCTTCTTGGGTTTTTAAAATGAAGCTTCTGTGGAACAGATTTGCAAGGCGGCAACATGGTCCTTTTTGCATACTTTTTCCAAATTCTAAAATGTGATACTTTTGCCTCAGCTGAGGCTTCTTTTAGGAGAAAGGTTCTTCAAGCGGTGGTGCCTTCTGTTTAGGTCCTCTTGCCTTTTGTATGCCTCCCTGTTCATTCCCTGTCTTCTAGCTTGGGTATTGGTTCCAACTAGTAATTGGAATTAAGTCGTGGACTCTCCATGTCATAGGAATGAAAACAAAATGTATGCTTACCTGATAAATGTCTTTTTTTTCCGGACATGTAGAGTCCACGACCCTGCCCTCTTTTTTCATTTTAATTTGGCAGTTTTTTTGAGTACATCTCAGGCACCTTTTCACCCTTGTGTTTCTTCCTTTTTCCATTTCCTTTGGCTGTATGACTGGGGGTTATGGGTAAGGCAGCTACACTTAACAGCTTTGCTGGGGTTCTTTTTGTCTCCTCCTGCTGGCCAGGATTTGAATATCCCACTAGTAATTGGAATGACGTCGTGGACTCTCCATGTCCGTAAAGAAAGAAATTTATCAGGTAAACATAAATTTTGTTTTTCATGTCGAGTTAGCACACTTGAGAATATGCAATCAGGTTTTCGTGCAAGTAGGGTATTTTTCACACTTTTTTTGCTCCATTGACTTCTAAGGGACAATAGGTTATTGCACACACGATATTGTAAATTTGGCTTTTTACGCTCGTCAGTGTAGCGCATGAGTGAAAACAGTTTACTTTCAACTTGTAGTACGAGCACAGCCCAATGCACGCAAAAAGCTTCTAGCGGAGTTAACGCTTGAGCGGGAACATTAAAGGGACATGAAACCCAATTTTTTTATTTCGTGATTTAGAAAGAGCATGTCATTTTAAACAACTTTCTAATTTACTTCTATTATCTAATTTGCTTCATTCTCTTGATATCACTTGCTGAAAAGCATATCTAGATATGCTCAGTAGCTGCTGATTGGTTGCTGCACATAGAGGCCTTGTGTGATTGGCTCACACATGTGCATTGCTATTTCTTCAACAAAGGATATCTAAAGAATTGAGCAATTTAGATAATAGAAGTAAATTGAAAAGTTGTTTAAAATTGCATCATGAAAGTTTAATTTTTACTAAACTGTCCCTTTAAATACCGCTACACTTGTAATATGGCCCAGTATCATTTTGCTAAATAAATTGAATTAATCATGATTTTTTTTCTGACTGTATTGTTGAAACTTTCTTTGACTTCAGGAAAAGAATACGAATTTGCTGTGATGAATTAAACCATTTAGTACCATTTTGTAACACAGAGACAGATAAAGCAACCACTTTACAATGGACTACGGCTTTTCTGAAATATATTCAAGAGAGACACGGAGACTCCTTCAAAAAGGTAAATATTAAAACTTTTCTCACTAGGTGTACACAACAATGGCCCTCATTCCTATCTATCAGAATTCCTGTGGGAAGTACCTCAGATGACATTTTGCAGGGTCTTTAAATTTGAAACCAATCCAATCCATTGTAAAATTAGGAATGACCTACTTATCAAAAGCTTTTCAAATGAATTTCTAGCCTTGCAACACCCCCTATACTTTGCAGGGCTCCAACCGAAGAACGGTATTCCTTTCTGTCAGAAAACACATTTCCAGCAGATTTTTCCAGGATTTATAGACAGAGTAAAAAATATTGAACACTTGAAACTTTTGGCTGTTAATGTTAAAGCTTTTTGTACTTGCCCAGTTCACAGGTTGATAGACAAACAATGCATCTCAAGTCACACTTTTAATTAAAGTGCAATAAAACATTTTGAGTTATTTGCATATTATAAAAGGGTCAACTGAGGTAAAACAGTGTGTGGAAAGAAAAAGTATGTAAAACAACTTATAAGTATTTTAATAAAATTTCCAAAAATCTGCAAAATAACTTACACTTTGGTGTAGCCTGCTCCACTCCCTTTATCACTCCCACTGGGGGGTAGTTATCAACGTGTCTACTTTTCCTGCCTTCGCCAACCCAATACGCCCGTCTAAGCTCGCCTCACATCGCCGCCGCGGACCTGCAAAAATTCGCCTAAGTTATCAAAAAAGCTGTCAAAAATCCGCGCACCAAGTACAGGGCGATGAGCAGCGGACTGTGAGAGTTATCACTCATCCGATCTCGCTGCTCTTCGGCTTTTTTACTGCTTTCTTGCTAGCCTGTCACTAAGCACCCACACTAACTACACTGTTCTACCCCCTATACCGGAGCCCCCCGCAACTAAATAAAGTTACTAACCCCTAAACCGCCGCTCCTAGACCCCGCCGCAACTCTTATAAATGTATTAACCCCTAAACCGCCGCTCCTAGACCCCGCCGCAACTCTTATAAATGTATTAACCCCTAAACCGCCGCTCCCGTACACCGCTGCCACCTATATTATACCTAGTAACCCCTATCCTGCCCCCCCTATACCGTCACCCTCAATAATAAAGTTATTAACCCCTATCCTGCCGATCCCGCACCTCGCCGCAACTAAATAAATAGTTTAACCCCTAAACCGCCGCTCCCTGACCCTGCCGCAACCTATATTAAATTTATTAACCCCTATCCTGCCCCCCCTACACCGTCGCCACCTATAATAAATTTATTAACCCCTATCCTGCCCCCCACTACACCGCCGCCACTGTAATAAAATTATTAACCCCTAAACCTAAGTCTAACACTAACCCTAACACCCCCCTAACTTAAATATTAATTAAATAAATCTAAATAATATTTCTATTATGAACTAAATTAATCTTATTTAAAACTAAATACTTACCTTTAAAATAAACCCTAATATAGCTACAATATAAATAATAATTATATTGTAGCTATCTTAGGATTTATTTTTATTTTACAGGCATCTTTGTATTTATTTTAACTAGGTACAATAGCTATTAAATAGTTATTAACTATTTAATAGCTTACCTAGCTAAAATAAAGAGAAATTAACCTGTAAAATAAATCCTAACCTAAGTTACAATTAAACCTAACACTACACTATCATTAAATTAATTAAATAAATTAGCTACGAATAACTACAATTAAATACAATTACATAAACTAACTAAAGTACAAAAAAAAAAGCTAAGTTAGAAAAAATAAAAAAAATAAGTTACAAACATTTTAAAAATATTACAACAATTTTAAGCTAATTACACCTAATCTAAGCCCCCTAATAAAATAACAAAGCCCCCCAAAATAAAAAAATGCCCTACCCTATTCTAAATTAAAAAAGTTCAAAGCTCTTTTACCTTACCAGCCCTTAAAAGGGCCTTTTGTGGGGGCATGCCCCAAAGAATTCAGCTCTTTTGCCTGTAAAAGAAAAATACAACCCCCCAACATTAAAACCCACCACCCACATACCCCTAATCTAACCCAAACCCCCCTTAAAATAACCTAACACTAATCCCCTGAAGATCATCCTACCTTTAGTCGTCTTCACTCAGCCGAGCAGCGATGGAACCGAAGAGGAGATCCGGAGCGGCAGAAGTGATCATCCAAGGGGCGCTGAAGAAATCTTCCATCCGATGAAGTGATCCTCCAGTCGGCGCTGAAGAAGTCTTCCATCCGGGCGATGTCATCTTCCAAGAGGCGCTGAAGAAGTCTTCTATCCGGGCAATGTCATCTTCCAAGCGGGGTCTTCAATCTTCATCCCGCCGACGCGGAACATCCTTCTTTACCGACGGACTACCGACAAATGAAGGCTCCTTTAAGGGACGTCATCCAAGATGGCGTCCCTTCAATTCCGATTGGCTGATAGGATTCTATCAGCCAATCGGAATTAAGGTAGGAAAAATCTGATTGGCTGTTTGAATCGGCCAATCAGATTCAAGTTCAATCCGATTGGCTGATCCAATCAGCCAATCGGATTGAACTTGAATCTTATTGGCTGATTCAATCAGCCAATCAGATTTTTCCTTCCTTAATTCCGATTGGCTGATAGAATCCTATCAGCCAATCGGGAATTGAAGGGACGCCATCTTGGATGACGTCCCTTAAAGGAGCCTTCATTCGTCGGTAGTCCGTCGGTAAAGAAGGTTGTTCCGCGTCGGCGGGATGAAGATTTAAGACCCGCTTGGAAGATGACATCGCCCGGATAGAAGACTTCTTCAGCGCCTCTTGGAAGATGACATCGCCCGGATGGAAGACTTCTTCAGCGCCGACTGTAGGATCACTTCATCGGATGGAAGATTTCTTCAGCGCCCCTTGGATGATCACTTCTGCCGCTCCGGATCTCCTCTTCGGTTCCATCACTGCTCGGCTGAGTGAAGACGACTAAAGGTAGGATGATCTTCAGGGGATTAGTGTTAGGTTATTTTAAGGGGGGTTTGGGTTAGATTAGGGGTATGTGGGTGGTGGGTTTTAATGTTGGGGAGGTTGTATTTTTCTTTTACAGGCCCTTTTAAGGGCTGGTAAGGTAAAAGAGCTTTGAACTTTTTTAATTTAGAATAGGGTAGGGCATTTTTTTATTTTGGGGGGCTTTGTTATTTTATTAGGGGGCTTAGATTAGGTGTAATTAGCTTAAAATTGTTGTAATATTTTTAAAATGTTTGTAACCTATTTTTTTATTTTTTGTAACTTAGCTTTTTTTTTTGTACTTTAGTTAGTTTATGTAATTGTATTTAATTGTAGTTATTTGTAGTTAATTTATTTAATGATAGTGTAGTGTTAGGTTTAATTGTAACTTAGGTTAGGATTTATTTTACAGGTAATTTTGTATTTCTTTTAGCTAGGTAGTTATTAAATAGTTAATTACTATTTAATAACTATTCTAACTAGCTAAAATAAATACAAAGTTACCTGTAAAATAAATATAATTCCTAAAATAGCTACAATGTAATTATTAATTACATTGTAGCTATCTTAGGGTTTATTTTACAGGTAAGTATTTAGTTTTAAATAGGAATAATTTATTAAAGTATAGTGTAGTTTTAGGTGTAATTGTAACTTAGGTTAGTTTTTATTTTACAGGTAAATTTCTCTTTATTTTAGCTAGGTAAGCTATTAAATAGTTAATAACTATTTAATAGCTATTGTACCTAGTTAAAATAAATTGAAAGTTACCTGTAAAATAAAAATAAACCCTAAGATAGCTACAATATAATTATTATTTATATTGTAGCTATATTAGGGTTTATTTTAAAGGTAAGTATTTAGTTTTAAATAAGATTAATTTAGTTCATAATAGAAATATTATTTAGATTTATTTAATTAATATTTAAGTTAGGGGGGTGTTAGGGTTAGTGTTAGACTTAGGTTTAGGGGTTAATACATTTATTACAGTGGCGGCGGTGTAGTGGGGGGCAGGATAGGGGTTAATAAATGTATTATAGGTGGCGACGGTGTAGGGGGGGGGGGCAGATTAGGGGTTAATAAATATAATATAGGTTGCGGCAGGGTCCGGGAGCAGCGGTTTAGGGGTTAAACTATTTAGTTGCGGCGAGGTGCGGGATCGGCAGGATAGGGGTTAATAACTTTATTATAGAGGGCGGCGGTATAGGGGGGGCAGGATAGGAGTTACTAGGTATAATGTAGGTGGCGGTGGGCTCCGGGAGCGGCGGTTTAGGGGTTAATACATTTATTATACTTGTGGCGGAGTCAGGGAGCGGCGGTTTAGGGGTTAATATGTATAGATTAGCTTGCGGTGGGCTCCGGGAGCGGCGGTTTAGGGGGTAATAACTTTATTTAGTTGCGGCGGTGTAGGGGGGACAGATTAGTGGTGTTTAGACTCGGGGTACATGTTAGGGTGTTAGGTGTAGACAGCTCCCATCGGAATCAATGGGATATCTGGCAGCAGCGAACTTGTACTTTCGCTATGGTCAGACTCCCATTGATTCCTATGGGATCCGCCGCCTCCAGGGTGGCGGTTTGAAAACCAGGTACGCTGGGCCGGAAAAGTGCCGAGCGTACCTGCTAGTTTTTTGATAACTAGCAAAAGTAGTCAGATTGTGCCGCACTTGTGTGCGGAACATCTGGAGTGACGTAAGAATCGATCTGTGTCGGACTGAGTCCGGCGGATCGAAGCTTACGTCACAAAATTCTACTTTTGCCGGTCTCTAGCCTTTGATAACTAAGGCGAATCAGCCTCGCCACAAATACGCTGTGGAATTCCAGCGTATTTGAGGTTGACGGCTTGATAACTAGGCCCCAATGTGGTATCATATAACAAACACCTAGATTACGAGTTATGCGCCCTATAGGGAAATTAACGAACGCAAGAAAAGTTGTGTTATTTAATAGTGATGCACCAAAATGAAAATTCTGGACCAATACCAAAAATTCAGGATGCCCCTGACCGAAAACCGAAACGAAACCAAAATTGTTTTTTTATTTTTTTAACTACATTGTGTGTGTGTAGCTGAGAGAGCTCGTAGGCGGGAAAGCTCCAACAAATGGACGTGGTCACTTGTACCGTAGGGCGTGATCTGCAGTGAAACTGGAGCTCTTTAAGGGAGAGCGTGGTTATAGCCAGACAACAATACGAGGTGGACATGTGTTTTGTTTTTGGGTGTAGTTATCCGTGTGATGGTCGTGGCTGCACCTGATTGTCTCTCATCGTATCTCCGCCTAGTTCCTGGTTCGGGTCTCACACTGACCCGTCAGATTATATGTCCGGAGCCCCAAATGGAGTCTGCCTGTCACCTATCACCAGGACCACCGGACTTAGCTACAACCTTATATGGAAGGTGGTTATAGAAAGTTACTGTGCTTTTTTGTATACACTGTCTGGTGGGTGCTAATTTGTACCAACTGTGTGCGAGCTTGGGGCTTTTGCATATATAGTGTGCACGCATATTTGCCTCAGGCGAATAGAATGTCTACGCACAAGAGGCTGATGTATGAGCACTGTATATAAGGCTTATACATATTCACTGTGTGTGCTTAGGGCTGTGTCTGATAATATCAAGTGTTTATAAACATGTTACTTATCCTCCTTTGATTACTGTATTTACTATTCAGAACTTTGGTTTCCTTCTAAAAAAAAAAAAAAAAGCTCTCTGCTGGTATCAAATATCATCATGTCATGGTACTTATGTGTGTGCTCTGTGTACCATGTCAGTGCTGTGCTGCTTACCTTATGCTAAGGATAGACATTTAACTCAATAGAACAGGGGAGGGCTGTACATTTTTAGCCATTTTGGTCCTCTTTGGGCCTAAATTGGAATTGTACATTTTCGGCGGCCCAAATTTTGGTGCTGGCATCAAATTTGAAATATGCTGCACAATAATTTTACCGAAAATAAAAGGCAAAAAAAAACGAAAACCGAAATAATAAAAAATGCCATTTTCAGCCAAAACTTTCTGTGGCCAAAATTTAGTTGCATCCCTATTATTTAACCCCCTATAGGGCAGCCATTACAAGTTTTTTAAAACCCGGGTTTTTAAGCTCCATGCAGCACACAAAACAAGTGCTGTCTTGACGTGCTCGTGTATGCTTTCCCCATAGACATCAATGGGGAGAGCGGGTCAGAAAAAAGTCTAACACCTGCGATCGAGGAAAGAAAAGCTCCGTAACGCAGTCCCATTGAAGTCTATGAGGAAAAGAAAAGTTACGTTTAAACCTAACACCCTAACATAAACCCCACGTCTAAACACCCCTAATCTGCTGCCCCCAACATCGCCGACACCTACATAATGTTATTAACCCCTAATCTGCCACCTCCGATATCGCTGCCACCTAAATAAAACGATTAACCCCTAATCTGCCGCTCCCGATATCGCCGCCACTATACTAAAGTTATTAACCCCTATTCCCCTGCACCCCAACATTGCCCACACTGTAATAAATCTATTAACCAATATTCCGCCGCTCCCCGACATCGCCACAACTAAATAAAGTTATTAACCCCTAAACCTCTGTCCTCCCACATCACTACCACTAAATAAACCTATTAACCCCTTAACCGTCAGCCCCCCACATCGCAACAACCTAAATTAAACTATATTAACACCTAACCCTAACACCCCCTAACTTTAACATAATTTAAATAGAGCTAAATTAAGTTACAATTATTAACTAAATAATACCTATTTAAAACTAAATACCTGTGAAATAAAACCTAGCCTGCCTTACACTAAAACCTTACATTATAAAAAAATAACAAACACTAAAATTACAAAAAATAAAAAATACTGCTATTACAAAAAATAACAAACATTATCCAAAACAATAAAAATTATTCCTATTCTAATACCCTTTTAAAAATCTCCACCCCAAATAAAAAAGCCTAATCTATAATAAACTACCAAGGGCCCTTAAGAGGGCCTTTTGGGGGCCCTTAAAAGGGCCTTTTGTAGGGCATTGCCCTAAAGTTAACTGCTCTTTTGCTAAAAAAAACATACCCCTAACAGTATACAAACTCCCACCCCCCAAACCCACAAAATAAAAAGAAAGTAAAACCTAATCTACCCATTGCCCTGAAAAGGGCATTTGCATGAGCATTGCCCTTAAAAGGGCATTTAGCTCTTTTGCTGCCCAAGCCCTTTACTTTACACAAAATAACAAACACATTATCAAAAATAATAAAAATGATTCCTATTCTAATACCCATTTTAAAAAAAACACCCCAAAATAAAAAACCTAATCTAGAATAAACTACCACTGGCCCTTAAAAGGGCCTTTTGTAGGGCATTACCCTAAATTAAACAGCTCTTTTACCTGAAAAAAAAAATACAAAGTCCCACTAACATTATAAACCCCCAGCCCCCAAACCTACAAAATAAAAAAACTATCTAAAAAACCTAAGCTACCCATTGCCCTGAAAATGGCATTTGGATGGGCATTGCCCTTAAAAGGGCATTTAGCTCTTTTACATGCCTAAACCCTAATCTAAAATAAAAGCCCACCCAAAAAACCCTTAAAAAAAACCTATTACTAACCCCCGAAAATCCACTTACAGTTTTTAAAGTCCCGCTTGGACTTTTTTAACCCAGCAGCGAGAAGTCTTCATTCAGACGGCCTCTACAATCTTCATCCCGGCCGCAAAGTCCTCATCCAAGCGCCGATAAGTTTTCATCCAGGCAGCCTCTTCAACGTGTACCGCGGCGACCGTATGAAGAGGATGCTCCGTGACGGATTTCTTCAGGATGGACCCGCTCCGCGCCGCCGGGAACAAGATAGAAGATGCTGCCTGGATGAAGATAGAAGAGGGCGCCTTGATGAAGACTTCTCGTTGCCTGGATGAGCACTTCACCGCCTGGTAGAAGACTTCTCGCCACCTGGATGAAGATTGTTCAAGCGGGACTTCAAAAACTGTAAGTGGTTCGTCAGGAGTTAGTGTTAGGTTTTTTTTAAGGGTTTTTTGAGTGGTTTCTTTTTTTAGATTAGGGTTTGGACAGCAAAAGAGCTAAATGCCCTTTTAAGGGCAATGCCCATACAAATGCCCTTTTCAGGGCAATGGGTAGCTTAGTTTTTTTTAGAATTAGGTTTTTTATTTTGGGGGGTTGGTTGGGTGGTGGGTTTTACTGTTGGGTGGGTCTTTGTGTGTTTTTTCAGGGAAAAGAGCTGATATCTTTGGGGCAATGTCCCACAAAAAGCCCTTTTAAGGTCTGTTGGTAGTTTATTGTAGGCTAGGTTTTTTTTTTATTTTAATAGGGCTATTAGATTAGGAGTAATTCTTTTTTATTTTGGATAATTTTGTTTGTTATTTTTCGTAATTTAGTGTTTGTTATTTTTTGTAATTTAGTCTTTTTTATTTTTTGTAATTAGATACTTTGTAATTTTTAGAGTAGTGTTAGGATTTTTTTAATGTGTAGTTTAGTTTTATTTAATTGGTAGTTAGTTTAATTTTAGTTTAATAATTATATTAGTTTAATTGTTAGTTTAAACTTAGTTCTTTTAATTTGACAGGTAAGTTTTAATTTAATTTAAGTTAGGGAAATTGTAATTTTAATATAAAGTTAGGGGGGTGTTAGGTTTAGGGATTACTAGTTTAATGTAGTTTATTGCGATGCGGGGGGCTTTCGGTTTAGGGGTTAATAGTTAATAGTAATCAATGGCTATGATTACTGCGTAAAGCCGAAACGCGTAAGCCAGATTGGTGTTGCGCTCTCTCTGTGCGGATGTTTGCTGTTTCCACTGCTTTTAATTGGATCAATAAAGCTTTGTTTGTTTTATTACGGACTGTCCAAACTTCCTTCATTCTTGTTTGTAGCCACTACAGACAGCCTCTTGTCACATGCTTTTTTTATAAGCTTTTCACAACAGGAGACTGTTAGTTCATGTGGGCCATATAGTTCTTGAGAAAGTCCCTCTGACTGGGACGAAAAGCGTAGAACTTCTTTATATTTGCTCCTGTTTGACCCTATGAGGCTGCCATAGGACCTCTGGTATCACGTGCAATACGTGTATCGTAAGGAGGATCCCTATTGACGAATAGCCGAGGGAGCTTTTTGTCAATCCCCCACGCTTACGCTCCCCAACCTGGTCAGTTCTCTACACCTGTATTATTGGTCATTCCTAGCAAACGGAAAAGTACATGTTACAGCAGGATTACACTACCGACTGAGCCCGGCACTATTTGGGGACGTATAGAGATGTGCATTTTAATCGTATATATCTTGTGAGTACCTATATAGCGTGTGGCTATAAATAAAGCTTTGATCTCTACACTTGAATTGTGCGTGCGCTTCTCTCCTTTTTCAGTTTTTAGACTCCGTTTGGGACATCAGTATCACCATTAAAGAGGAGCTGCAGCACATATTTGATATTTGGATTACTCTCCATACAGGAGCCTATGAACAACTTGAACTTTTCTTATTTGTTTTTGCCTCATTTAGAATTCTTATAATAATACATTAATTGTGTTGTTTATTTGGCTTATTTTAAATTTATATATATGGTGAGTGGTCTTACTTTTAATAGCACATTGACTTGTTTTTAACCTATTATAGAAGGATTTTATTTTGTGCAACTAGCAGTTTAATTTTAACTCTTATTTCAATCATATCTAATCTTTATTTGCGCTTCTCTTTTGCTACCTTGTGTTTGCAAAAAGTTTTTTCATGTGGGCCATATAGATAACATTGTGCTCACATCCGTGGGTTGTGGATGACACTGCACTAATTGGCTAAAATGCAAGTCAATAGATAATAAATAAAACACAATGTCATCAGGGGGCTGTCAAAAGAGGCTTAGATACAAGATAATCACAGAGGTTAAAAATATATTAATATAAAACCATGTTGGCTATGCAAAACTGAAGAATGATTAATAAATGGAGTATCTATCTTTTTAAACCATAGCATTTTTGGAGTTGACTGTCCCTTTAATACTACATTTGTGATCAGTTAACAATTGAGGGACTCTTCTAAGTATGCCCTATTGATAATTTTCTGGAAATAACCCCTAGACAGAAGCTGCAACTTAAAGTGAATGTAAATGTTGATGCTAAAGTGCCCGGTTTTTAAAAATGTGATTAAAAACAGGGGCACTTTAATTCATCAAAATTTACATTTCACTTGTGTTGTGAAAAAATACTTACCTTTTAATCTTGACAGCCGCTCCAGCATCCTCCGCCGGTCGCAAAGCCTCTTTCTGGGTCTAAAATGAGGAATCCAGCTTCCTCCAATCACTGCGTTAATTCAGACACTGATTTCCCTCTGACGTCAGAAATGGCTTGCGACGACCAGGGGAAGCAGAAGCGGCTGTCAAGTTTAAAAGGTATTTTTTTCACAACAGGAGTGAAATGTAAATTTTGATGAATTAAAGTGCCCTTGTTTTTAATCGAATTTTTTAAAACCGGGCAGTTTAGCATTAAAATTTACATTCACTTTAAGTATTTTGCTTTCCTGGAGAAATGTAATTGTCATCAGAACAATTACATTTTATGTGTACAAATGACCTTTAGTTACCCCAAACCCTATATGTCTAGGGTGGCAACTCTTAGCATGCAATGTGGTGTTAGACATTTTGGGGTTTTCTATTTAGGACAGTATGCATGCTACCTGTCTCTTCATTCCCATATAAGCTAACATCTAAGTATGGTATACTCAGTCTTTCTAATTGAGAAGTAAACTCTAAACCCACATCATTGTTGTTCAATTAAGGTACAAAAAAGTGCCTCTTCTTCTGATCCTGTAAAAATGAACAACAGGTCATCAAAATACCATTTATAGATTTTTAATATACTTTTTGAAGGCATTCCCTTGTCCAAAGATGTGGGACTGCTTCCACCAGCCCATAGATAGGTTGGCATATGCAGGTGTGAATTTCACCCCCATTGCAGTCCCATGTCTTTGGAGATAAAAACCTTCCTCAAATTGGAAAAAGTTGTTTGTTAGAAAAAAAATCTAAAGCCTGGCATATATATTTCTTTCATGTAATTAGCAAGAGTCCATGAGCTAGTGACGTATGGGATATACATTCCTACCAGGAGGGGCAAAGTTTCCCAAACCTTAAAATGCCTATAAATACACCCCTCACCACACCCACAATTCAGTTTTTACAAACTTTGCCTCCGATGGAGGTGGTGAAGTAAGTTTGTGCTAGATTCTACGTTGATATGCGCTCCGCAGCAAGTTGGAGCCCGGTTTTCCTCTCAGCGTGCAGTGAATGTCAGAGGGATGTGAGGAGAGTATTGCCTATTTGAATGCAGTGATCTCCTTCTACGGGGTCTATTTCATAGGTTCTCTGTTATCGGTCGTAGAGATTCATCTCTTACCTCCCTTTTCAGATCGACGATATACTCTTATATATACCATTACCTCTGCTGATTCTCGTTTCAGTACTGGTTTGGCTTTCTACAAACATGTAGATGAGTGTCCTGGGGTAAGTAAATCTTATTTCTCCAACATAGGTGTGTCCGGTCCACGGCGTCATCCTTACTTGTGGGATATTCTCCTCCCCAACAGGAAATGGCAAAGAGCCCAGCAAAGCTGGTCACATGATCCCTCCTAGGCTCCGCCTTCCCCAGTCATTCTCTTTGCCGTTGTACAGGCAACATCTCCACGGAGATGGCTTAGAGTTTTTTAGTGTTTAACTGTAGTTTTTATTATTCAATCAAGAGTTTGTTATTTTAAAATAGTGCTGGTATGTACTATTTACTCTGAAACAGAAAAGAGATGAAGATTTCTGTTTGTAAGAGGAAAATGATTTTAGCAACCGTTACTAAAATCGATGACTGTTTCCACACAGGACTGTTGAGAGGAATTAACTTCAGTTGGGGGAACAGTGAGCAGACTTTTGCTGCTTGAGGTATGACACATTCTAACAAGACGATGTAATGCTGGAAGCTGTCATTTTCCCTATGGGATCCGGTAAGCCATTTTTATTACAGAAAGAAAAAAAGGGCTTCACAAGGGCTTTTAAGACTGTAGACATTTTCTGGGCTAAATCGATTTATATATAAGCATATTTTATACTCCATGGCCTTGAGGAATTATTTTAATCTTGGGAATTATGTAAAATAACCGGCAGGCACTGTATTGGACACCTTATTCTCTAGGGGCTTTCCCTAATCATAGGCAGAGTCTCATTTTCGCGCCTCTATTGCGCACTTGTTTTTGGGAAGCATGACATGCAGATGCATGTGTGAGGAGCTCTGATACATAGAAAAGACTTTCTGAAGGCGTCATTTGGTATCGTATTCCCCTTTGGGCTTGGTTGGGTCTCAGCAAAGCAGATACCAGGGACTGTAAAGGGGTTAAATATAAAAACGGCTCCGGTTCCGTTATTTTAAGGGTTAAAGCTTCCAAATTTGGTGTGCAATACTTTTAAGGCTTTAAGACACTGTGGTGAAATTTTGGTGAATTTTGAACAATTCCTTCATACTTTTTCACAATTGCAGTAATAAAGTGTGTTCAGTTTAAAATTTAAAGTGACAGTAACGGTTTATTTTAAAACGTTTTTTGTACTTTGTTATCAAGTTTATGCCTGTTTAACATGTCTGAACTACCAGATAGACTGTGTTCTGAATGTGGGGAAGCCAAGGTTCCTTCTCATTTAAATAGATGTGATTTATGTGACACAAAATTTAGAGAAAATGATGCCCAAGATGATTCCTCAAGTGAGGGGAGTAAGCATGGTACTGCATCATCCCCTCCTTCGTCTACACCAGTCTTGCCCACACAGGAGGCCCCTAGTACATCTAGTGCGCCAATACTCCTTACTATGCAACAATTAACGGCTGTAATGGATAATTCTATCAAAAACATTTTAGCCAAAATGCCCACTTATCAGCGAAAGCGCGACTGCTCTGTTTTAGAAAATACTGAAGAGCATGAGGACGCTGATGATATTGGTTCTGAAGTGCCCCTACACCAGTCTGAGGGGGCCAGGGAGGTTTTGTCTGAGGGAGAAATTTCAGATTCAGGGAAAATTTCTCAACATGCTGAACCTGATGTGATTACATTTAAATTTAAATTGGAACATCTCCGCGCTCTGCTTAAGGAGGTGTTATCTACTCTGGATGATTGTGAGAATTTGGTCATTCCAGAGAAACTATGTAAAATGGACAAGTTCCTAGAGGTCCCGGGGCCCCCCGAAGCTTTTCCTATACCCAAGCGGGTGGCGGACATTGTAAATAAAGAATGGGAAAGGCCCGGTATACCTTTCGTCCCTCCCCCCATATTTAAAAAATTGTTTCCTATGGTCGACCCCAGAAAGGACTTATGGCAGACAGTCCCCAAGGTCGAGGGGGCGGTTTCTACTCTAAACAAACGCACCACTATACCTATAGAAGATAGTTGTGCTTTCAAAGATCCTATGGATAAAAAATTAGAAGGTTTGCTTAAAAAGATGTTTGTTCAGCAAGGTTACCTTCTACAACCAATTTCATGCATTGTTCCTGTCACTACAGCAGCGTGTTTCTGGTTCGATGAACTAGAAAAGGCGCTCAATAATAATTCTTCTTCTTATGAGGAGATTATGGACAGAATTCATGCTCTCAAATTGGCTAATTCTTTCACCCTAGACGCCACTTTGCAATTGGCTAGGTTAGCGGCGAAAAATTCTGGTTTTGCTATTGTGGCGCGCAGAGCGCTTTGGCTAAAATCTTGGTCAGCGGATGCGTCTTCCAAGAACAAATTGCTTAACATTCCTTTCAAGGGGAAAACGCTGTTTGGCCCTGACTTGAAAGAGATTATCTCTGATATCACTGGGGGCAAGGGCCACGCCCTTCCTCAGGATAGGTCTTTCAAGGCCAAAAATAAACCTAATTTTCGTCCCTTTCGCAGAAACGGACCAGCCCCAAGTGCTACGTCCTCTAAGCAAGAGGGTAATACTTCTCAAGCCAAGCCAGCCTGGAGACCAATGCAAGGCTGGAACAAAGGAAAGCAGGCCAAGAAACCTGCCACTACTACCAAGACAGCATGAGATGTTGGCCCCCGATCCGGGACCGGATCTGGTGGGGGGCAGACTCTCTCTCTTCGCTCAGGCTTGGGCAAGAGATGTTCTGGATCCTTGGGCACTAGAAATAGTCTCCCAAGGTTATCTTCTGGAATTCAAGGGGCCTCCCCCAAGGGGGAGGTTCCACAGGTCTCAATTGTCTTCAGACCACATAAAAAAACAGGCATTCTTACATTGTGTAGACGACCTGTTAAAAATGGGAGTGATTCATCCTGTTCCATTAGGAGAACAAGGGATGGGGTTCTACTCCAATCTGTTCGTAGTTCCCAAAAAAGAGGGAACATTCAGACCAATCTTAGATCTCAAGATCCTAAACAAGTTTCTCAAGGTTCCATCGTTCAAAATGGAAACCATTCGAACAATTCTTCCTTCCATCCAGGAAGGTCAATTCATGACCACGGTGGATTTAAAGGATGCGTATCTACATATTCCTATCCACAAGGAACATCATCGGTTCCTAAGGTTCGCATTCCTGGACAAGCATTACCAGTTTGTGGCACTTCCGTTCGGATTAGCCACTGCTCCAAGAATTTTCACAAAGGTACTAGGGTCCCTTCTAGCGGTGCTAAGACCAAGGGGCATTGCAGTAGTACCTTACTTGGACGACATTCTGATTCAAGCGTCGTCCCTTCCTCAAGCAAAGGCTCACACGGACATTGTCCTGGCCTTTCTCAGATCTCATGGGTGGAAAGTGAACGTAGAAAAAAGTTCTCTATCTCCGTCAACAAGGGTTCCCTTCTTGGGAACAATAATAGACTCCTTAGAAATGAGGATTTTTCTGACAGAGGCCAGAAAATCAAAACTTCTAAACTCTTGTCAAATACTTCATTCTGTTCCTCTTCCTTCCATAGCGCAGTACATGGAAGTAATAGGTTTGATGGTAGCGGCAATGGACATAGTTCCTTTTGCGCGAATTCATCTAAGACCATTACAACTGTGCATGCTCAGTCAGTGGAATGGGGACTATACAGACTTGTCTCCGACGATACAAGTAGATCAGAGGACCAGAGATTCACTCCGTTGGTGGCTGTCCCTGGACAACCTGTCACAGGGGATGAGCTTCCGCAGACCAGAGTGGGTCATTGTCACGACCGACGCCAGTCTGGTGGGCTGGGGCGCGGTCTGGGGACCCCTGAAAGCTCAGGGTCTTTGGTCTCGGGAAGAATCTCTTCTCCCGATAAATATTCTGGAACTGAGAGCGATATTCAATGCTCTCAAGGCTTGGCCTCAGCTAGCAAAGGCCAAGTTCATACGGTTTCAATCAGACAACATGACGACTGTTGCGTACATCAACCATCAGGGGGGAACAAGGAGTTCCCTGGCGATGGAAGAAGTGACCAAAATCATTCAATGGGCGGAGACTCACTCCTGCCACTTGTCTGCAATCCACATCCCAGGAGTGGAAAATTGGGAAGCGGATTTTCTGAGTCGTCAGACATTTCATCCGGGGGAGTGGGAACTCCATCCGGAAATCTTTGCCCAAATTACTCAATTGTGGGGCATTCCAGACATGGATCTGATGGCCTCTCGTCAGAACTTCAAGGTTCCTTGCTACGGGTCCAGATCCAGGGATCCCAAGGCGACTCTAGTAGATGCACTAGTAGCACCTTGGACCTTCAAACTAGCTTATGTATTCCCGTCGTTTCCTCTCATCCCCAGGCTGGTAGCCAGGATCAATCAGGAGAGGGCATCGGTGATCTTGATAGCTCCTGCGTGGCCACGCAGGACTTGGTATGCAGACCTGGTGAATATGTCATCGGCTCCACCATGGAAGCTACCTTTGAGACGAGACCTTCTTGTTCAAGGTCCGTTCGAACATCCGAATCTGGTCTCACTCCAACTGACTGCTTGGAGATTGAACGCTTGATCTTATCAAAGCGAGGGTTCTCAGATTCTGTCATTGATACTCTTGTTCAGGCCAGAAAGCCTGTAACTAGAAAAATCTACCACAAAATATGGAAAAAATATATCTGTTGGTGTGAATCTAAAGGATTCCCTTGGGACAAGATAAAAATTCCTAAGATTCTATCCTTTCTTCAAGAAGGTTTGGAGAAAGGATTATCTGCAAGTTCTTTGAAGGGACAGATTTCTGCCTTGTCTGTGTTACTTCACAAAAAGCTGGCAGCTGTGCCAGATGTTCAAGCCTTTGTTCAGGCTCTGGTTAGAATCAAACCTGTTTACAAACCTTTGACTCCTCCTTGGAGTCTCAATTTAGTTCTTTCAGTTCTTCAGGGGGTTCCGTTTGAACCCTTACATTCCGTTGATATTAAGTTATTATCTTGGAAAGTTTTGTTTTTGGTTGCAATTTCTTCTGCTAGAAGAGTTTCAGAATTATCTGCTCTGCAGTGTTCTCCTCCTTATCTGGTGTTCCATGCAGATAAGGTGGTTTTGCGTACTAAACCTGGCTTTCTTCCGAAAGTTGTTTCTAACAAAAACATTAACCAGGAGATAGTCGTGCCTTCTTTGTGTCCGAATCCAGTTTCAAAGAAGGAACGTTTGTTGCACAATTTGGATGTAGTGCGTGCTCTAAAATTCTATTTAGATGCTACAAAGGATTTTAGACAAACATCTTCCTTGTTTGTTGTTTATTCTGGTAAAAGGAGAGGTCAAAAAGCAACTTCTACCTCTCTCTCTTTTTGGCTTAAAAGCATCATCAGATTGGCTTACGAGACTGCCGGACGGCAGCCTCCTGAAAGAATCACAGCTCATTCCACTAGGGCTGTGGCTTCCACATGGGCCTTCAAGAACGAGGCTTCTGTTGATCAGATATGTAAGGCAGCGACTTGGTCTTCACTGCACACTTTTACTAAATTTTACAAGTTTGATACTTTTGCTTCTTCTGAGGCTATTTTTGGGAGAAAGGTTTTGCAAGCCGTGGTGCCTTCCATCTAGGTGACCTGATTTGCTCCCTCCCTTCATCCGTGTCCTAAAGCTTTGGTATTGGTTCCCACAAGTAAGGATGACGCCGTGGACCGGACACACCTATGTTGGAGAAAACAGAATTTATGTTTACCTGATAAATTACTTTCTCCAACGGTGTGTCCGGTCCACGGCCCGCCCTGGTTTTTTTAATCAGGTCTGATAATTTATTTTCTTTAACTACAGTCACCACGGTATCATATGGTTTCTCCTATGCAAATATTCCTCCTTTACGTCGGTCGAATGACTGGGGAAGGCGGAGCCTAGGAGGGATCATGTGACCAGCTTTGCTGGGCTCTTTGCCATTTCCTGTTGGGGAGGAGAATATCCCACAAGTAAGGATGACGCCGTGGACCGGACACACCGTTGGAGAAAGTAATTTATCAGGTAAACATAAATTCTGTTTTTCTGTGACACTCTAAGCTATGGTTGGGCACTTTGTTTATAAAGTTCTAAATATATGTATTCAAACATTTATTTGCCTTGACTCAGAATGTTCAACATTCCTTATTTTTCAGACAGTCAGTTTCATATTTGGGATAAATGCATTTGTTTCAATCATTTTTTCTTACCTTAAAAAATTTGACTTTTTCCCTGTGGGCTGTTAGGCTCGCGGGGGCAGAAAATGCTTCATTTTATTGCGTCATTCTTGGCGCGGACTTTTTTGGCGCAAATTTTTTTTTCTGTTTCCGGCGTCATACGTGTCGCCGGAAGTTGCGTCATTTTTTGACTTTTTTTGCGTCAAAAATGTCGCCGTTCCGGATGTGGCGTCATTTTTGGCGCCAAAAGCATTTAGGCGCCAAATAATGTGGGCGTCTTTTTTGGCGCTAAAAAATATGGGCGTCATTTTTGTCTCCACATTATTTAAGTCTCATTATTTATTGCTTCTGGTTGCTAGAAGCTTGTTCACTGGCATTTTTTTCCCATTCCTGAAACTGTCATTTAAGGAATTTGATCAATTTTGCTTTATATGTTGTTTTTTTTTTTCTTTTACATATTGCAAGATGTTCCACGTTGCAACTGAGTCAGAAGATACTTCAGGAAAATCACTGCCCAGTGCTGGAGCTACCAAGCTAAGTGTATCTGCTATAAACTTTTGGTATCTGTTTCTCCAGCTGTTGTTTGTATTGCATGTCATGTCAAACTTATTAATGCAGATAAAATTTCCTTTAGTACTGTTACATTACCTGTTGCTGTTCCGTCAACATCTAATTTTCAGAGTGTTCCTGATAACATAAGAGATTTTATTTTTTAAATCCATTAAGAAGGCTATGTCTGTTATTTCTCCTTCTAGTATACATAAAAGTCTTTTAAAACTTCTCTTTTTTCAGATGAATTTTTAAATGAACATCATCATTCTGATACTGATAATGGTTCTTCTGGTTCAGAGGTTTCTGTCTCAGAGGTTGATGCTGTTAAATCTTGTATTTGTTCAAGATGGAATTTATTCGTTCTTTACTTAAAGAAGTATTATTTGCATTAGAAATAGAGGATTCTGGTCCTCTTGATACTAAATGTAAACGTTTAAATAAGGTTTTTTTAAATCTCCTGTAGTTATTCCAGAAGTGTTTAATCTCCCTGATGCTATTTCTGAAGTAATTTCCAGGGAATGGAATAATTTGGGTAATTTATTTACTCCTTCTAGACGTTTAAGCAATTATATCCTGTGCCATCTGACAGATTAGAGTTTTTTGGGACAAAAATCCCTAAGGTTATGGGGCTGTCTCTACTCCTGCTAATGTACTACTATTCCTACGGCAGATAGTACTTCATTTAAGGATCCTTTAGATAGGAAAATTGAATCCTTTCTAAGAAAAGCTTACTTATGTTCAGGTAATCTTCTTAGACCTGCTATATTTTTAGCGGATGTTGCTGCAGCTTCACCTTTTTGGTTAGAAGCTTTAGCGCAACAAGTAACAGATCATAATTTTATAGCATTATTATTATTCTATAACATGCTAATAATTTTATTGGTGATACCATCTTTTGATATCATTAGAGTTGATGTCAGGTATATGTCTCTAGCTATTTTAGCTAGAAAAGCTTTATGGATTCAACTTGGAATGCTGATATGTCTTCTAAGTCGACTTTGCTTTCCCTTTCTTTCCAGGGTAAATAATCATTTTCGTTCCTTTCCTCACAACAAGGAACAAAAGCCTGATCCTTCATCCTCAGGAGCGGTATCAGTTTGGAAACTATTTCCAGTTTGGAATATATCCAAGCCTTATAGAAACCTATAGCCAGCTCCTAAGTACCTATGAAGGTGCGGCCCTTATTCCAGCTCAGCTGGTATGGGGCAGATTACGTTTTCTTCTAAGAAATTTGGATCAATTCCGTTTTCAATCTCTGGTTTCAGAACATTGTTTCAGAAAGGTACAGAATTGGCTTCAAGTTAATGCCTCCTGCTAAGAGATTTTTTTTTATTTCCCGTGTCCCAGTTAACACAGCAAGGCTCAGCATTTCTGAAATGTGTTTCAGATCTAGAGTTGGCTGGAGTAATTATGCCAGTTCCAGTTCTGGAACAGGGGCTGGGGTTTTATTTTATCTCTTCATTGTACCAAAGAAGGTCAATTCCTTCAGACCAGTTCCGGATCTATCATTATTGAATCGTTATGTTAGGATACCAACATTCAAGATGGTTACTGTAGGACTATCCTGCTTTTTGTTTAGCAAGGGCATTATATGTCTACAATAGATTTACAGGATGTGTATCTGCATATTCCGATTCATCCAGATCACTTTTAGTGTCTGAGATTCTCTTTTTAGACAAGCATTACCAGTTTTGTGGCTCTACCGTTTGGCCTAGCCTCAGTTCCAAGAATTTTTTTCAAAGGTTCTCGGTGCCCTTCTTTCTGTAATCAGAGAACAGGGTTTTGGTATTTCCTTATTTGGAAGATATCTTGGTACTTGCTCAGTCTTCTCATTTTCGAAGAATCTCATACGAATCGACTTGTGTTGTTTCTTCAAGTTCATGGTTGGAGGATCAATTTACCAATAAGTTCATTGATTCCTCAGACAAGGGTAACCTTTTTAGGTTTCTAGATAGATTCAGTGTCTATGACTCTGTCCTTGTCAGACAAGAGAAGTTTAACATTGATATCAGCTTGTCAAAACCTTCAGTCACAATCATTCCCTTTGTAGCCTTATGCATGGAAATGTTAGGTCTTAGGACTGCCGCATCAGATGCGATCTCCTTTGCTCGTTTTCACATGCGACCTCTTCAGCTCTGTATGCTGAACCAATGGTGCAGGGATTACTCAAAGATATATCAATTAATATCTTTAAACCGATTTTACGACACTCTCTGACATGGTGGACAGATCACCATCGTTTAGTTCAGGGGGCTTCTTTGTTCTTCCGACCTGGACTATAATCTCAACAGATGCAAGTCTTACAGGTTGGGGAGCTGTGTGGGGGTATCTGACGGCACAAGGGGTTTGGGAATCTCAGGAGGTGAGATTACCGATCAATATTTTGGAACTCCGTGCAATTTTCAGAGCTCTTCAGTTTTGGCCTCTTCTGAAGAGAGAATCGTTCATTTGTTTTCAGACAGACAATGTCACAACTGTGGCATACATCAATCTCAAGGAGGGACTCACAGTCCTCTGGCTATGAAAGAAGTATCTCGAATTTTGGTTTGGGCGGAATCCAGCTCCTGTCTAATCTCTGCGGTTCATATCCCAGGTATAGACAATTGGGAAGCGGATTATCTCAGTCGCCAAACGTTGCATCCGGGCGAATGGTCTCTTCACCCAGAGGTATTTCTTCAGATTGTTCAAATGTGGGAACTTCCAGAAATAGATCTGATGGCGTCTCATCTAAACAAGAATCTTCCCAGGTATCTGTCCAGATCCCGGGATCCTCAGGCGGAGGCAGTGGATGCATTATCACTTCCTTGGAAGTATCATCCTGCTTATATCTTTCCGCCTCTAGTTCTTCTTCCAAGAGTAATCTCCAAGATTCTGAAGGAATGCTCGTTTGTTCTGCTGGTAGCTCCGGCATGGCCTCACAGGCTTTGGTATGCGGATCTTGTCCGGATGGCCTCTTGCCAACCGTGGACTCTTCCGTTAAGACCAGACCTTCTGTCTCAAGGTCCTTTTTTCCATCAGGATCTGAAATCCTTAAATTTAAAGGTATGGAGATTGAACGCTTGATTCTTGGTCAAAGAGGTTTCTCTGACTCTGTGATTAATACTATGTTACAGGCTCGTAAATCTGTATCTAGAGAGATATATTATAGAGTCTGGAAGACTTATATTTCTTGGTGTCTTTCTCATCATTTTTCTTGGCATTCTTTTAGAATACCGAGAATTTTACAGTTTCTTCAGGATGGTTTAGATAAGGGTTTGTCCGCAAGTTCCTTGAAAGGTCAAATCTCTGCTCTTTCTGTTCTTTTTCACAGAAAGATTGCTATTCTTCCTGATATTCATTGTTTTGTACAAGCTTTGGTTCGTATAAAACCTGTCATTAAGTCAATTTCTCCTCCTTGGAGTTTGAATTTGGTTCTGGGAGCTCTTCAAGCTCCTCCGTTTGAACCTATGCATTCATTGGACATTAAATTACTTTCTTGGAAAGTTTTGTTCCTTTTGGCCATCTCTTCTGCCAGAAGAGTTTCTGAATTATCTGCTCTTTCTTGTGAGTCTCCTTTTCTGATTTTTCATCAGGATAAGGCGGTGTTGCGAACTTCTTTTGAATTTTTACCTAAAGTTGTGAATTCCAACAACATTAGTAGAGAAATTGTGGTTCCTTCATTATGTCCTAATCCTAAGAATTCTAAGGAGAAATCGTTGCATTCTTTGGATGTTGTTAGAGCTTTGAAATATTATGTTGAAGCTACTAAGTCTTTCCGAAAGACTTCTAGTCTATTTGTTATTTTTTCCGGTGCTAGAAAAGGCCAGAAAGCTTCTGCCATTTCTTTGGCATCTTGGTTGAAATCTTTAATTCATCTTGCCTATGTTGAGTCGGGTAAAACTCCGCCTCAGAGGATTACAGCTCATTCTACTAGGTCAGTTTCTACTTCCTGGGCGTTTAGGAATGAAGCTTCGGTTGATCAGATTTGCAAAGCAGCAACTTGGTCCTCTTTGCATACTTTTACTAAATTCTACCATTTTGATGTATTTTCTTCTTCTGAAGCAGTTTTTGGTAGAAAAGTACTTCAGGCAGCGGTTTCAGTTTGAATCTTCTGCTTATGTTTTTCATTAAACTTTATTTTGGGTGTGGATTATTTTCAGCAGGAATTGGCTGTCTTTATTTTATCCCTCCCTCTCTAGTGACTCTTGTGTGGAAAGATCCACATCTTGGGTAATCATTATCCCATACGTCACTAGCTCATGGACTCTTGCTAATTACATGAAAGAAAACATAATTTATGTAAGAACTTACCTGATAAATTCATTTCTTTCATATTAGCAAGAGTCCATGAGGCCCGCCCTTTTTTTGTGGTGGTTATGATTTTTTTGTATAAAGCACAATTATTCCAATTCCTTATTTTATATGCTTTCGCACTTTTTTCTTATCACCCCACTTCTTGGCTATTCGTTAAACTGAATTGTGGGTGTGGTGAGGGGTGTATTTATAGGCATTTTAAGGTTTGGGAAACTTTGCCCCTCTTGGTAGGAATGTATATCCCATACGTCACTAGCTCATGGACTCTTGCTAATATGAAAGAAATGAATTTATCAGGTAAGTTCTTACATAAATTATGTTTTTCACAAGGCTTGATCATAGTTACTAAAATGCTCCAATAAAAAATTAACTGCCTTGAGTCCTAATCTGTGTGGAATAGTCGCGTATAAGCCCACCACATCGACAGTGAGCCAAGAACAGCTGTTGTCCCAGTGTATCTCATCCAGTTTAGATAAGAGATGTTTGTATCCTTCAAGTTAGAAGGAATTTGAAAACAATGGGTTGGAATAAAGACTCCACCAGGGATTTGTTACCCACCAGGGTATCGCTGGACACTTCTACAGACCTGACAAAACAGTACATTCACTCTGCAATTTCACAACTGACGACTTTTGTGCCTGCACCAGTTTAACACAAACGCAAATGCATGTTAAAGACAGAAATAACCCTTCGCAGGCCCTAAGGATCGACTTGTCTAGGTACCCTGTACTTTCCAGGCGGACAATTGAATTAGAATCTTCCTCTTCAGCTGAGGACAATAATGCAGAGTCCCAGGACCCCACTTCTGATGAAAAAGCAGAAGATGTGCCCTTAAATTCCAAATTGGAGCTCATACACGCTTTGTTGCAGGAAGTTTATAGTTGCCTTGCAGATTGAGGACCCTGCACCTGCAGATAAACAATCTGTTAAAAAGATTGATAAGTTCTTTAAGGCAGCCTAAAAAAAAGATATCTATCTTCCCAGTTGCTATTATGTTTTTTGAGCTAATTAGCAAGGAATGGTACAATCCAGACATCCCCTTTGTTCCCTTTGCCATGTTCAAAAACATGTTCCCGTTACCCTCTGAAAAATTGGAGATATGGTAGACTATTCCAAAGATGGACGTTGCTATTTCTCCAACATAGGTGTGTCCGGTCCACGGCGTCATCCTTACTTGTGGGATATTCTCTTCCCCAACAGGAAATGGCAAAGAGCCCAGCAAAGCTGGTCACATGATCCCTCCTAGGCTCCGCCTACCCCAGTCATTCTCTTTGCCGTTGTACAGGCAACATCTCCACGGAGATGGCTTAGAGTTTTTTAGTGTTTAACTGTAGTTTTTCATTATTCAATCAAGAGTTTGTTATTTTCAAATAGTGCTGGTACGTACTATTTACTCAGAAACAGAAAAGAGATGAAGAATTCTGTTTGTATGAGGAAAATGATTTTAGCAACCGTAACTAAAATCCATGGCTGTTCCACACAGGACTGTTGAGAGCAATTAACTTCAGTTGGGGGAACAGTTTGCAGTCTCTTGCTGCTTGAGGTATGACACATTCTAACAAGACGATGTAATGCTGGAAGCTGTCATTTTCCCTATGGGATCCGGTAAGCCATGTTTATTACGATTGTAAATAAGGGCTTCTCAAGGGCTTATTTAAACTGTAGACTTTTTTTGGGCTAAATCGATTGATATTAACACTTATTTAGCCTTGAGGAATCATTTATTCTGGGTATTTTGATTTAATAATATCGGCAGGCACTGTTTTAGACACCTTATTCTTTAGGGGCTTTCCCAAAGCATAGGCAGAGTCTCATTTTCGCGCCGGTGTTGCGCACTTGTTTTTGAGAGGCATGGCATGCAGTCGCATGTGAGAGGAGCTCTGATACTTATAAAAGACTTCTGAAGGCGTCATTTGGTATCGTATTCCCCTTTGGGTTTGGTTGGGTCTCAGCAAAGCAGATACCAGGGACTGTAAAGGGGTTTAAAGCTTAAAACGGCTCCGGTTCCGTTATTTTAAGGGTTAAAGCTTCCAAAATTGGTGTGCAATATTTTCAAGGCTTTAAGACGCTGTGGTGAAAATTTGGTGAATTTTGAACAATTCCTTCATGTTTTTTCGCAATTGCAGTAATAAAGTGTGTTCAGTTTAAAATTTAAAGTGACAGTAACGGTTTTATTTTAAAACGTTTTTTGTACTTTCTGATCAAGTTTATGCCTGTTTAACATGTCTGAACTACCAGATAGACTGTGTTCTGAATGTGGGGAAGCCAGAATTCCTATTCATTTAAATAAATGTGATTTATGTGATAATGACAATGATGCCCAAGATGATTCCTCAAGTGAGGGGAGTAAGCATGGTACTGCATCATTCCCTCCTTCGTCTACACGAGTCTTGCCCACTCAGGAGGCCCCTAGTACATCTAGCGCGCCAATACTCCTTACTATGCAACAATTAACGGCTGTAATGGATAATTCTGTCAAAAACATTTTAGCCAAAATGAACCCTTGTCAGCGTAAGCGTGGCTGCTCTGTTTTAGTTACTGAAGAGCATGACGACGCTGATATTAATATCTCTGAAGGGCCCCTAACCCAATCTGAGGGGGCCAGGGAGGTTTTGTCTGAGGGAGAAATTACTGATTTAGGGAACATTTCTCAGCAGGCTGAATCTGATGTGATTACATTTAAATTTAAATTGGAACATCTCCGCATTTTGCTTAAGGAGGTATTATCCACTCTGGATGATTGTGAAAATTTAGTCATCCCAGAGAAACTATGTAAAATGGACAAGTTCCTAGAGGTGCCGGGGCTCCCAGAAGCTTTTCCTATACCCAAGCGGGTGGCGGACATTGTTAATAAAGAATGGGAAAGGCCCGGTATTCCTTTCGTCCCTCCCCCCATATTTAAAAAATTGTTTCCTATGGTCGACCCCAGAAAGGACTTATGGCAGTCAGTCCCCAAGGTCGAGGGAGCGGTTTCTACTTTAAACAAACGCACCACTATTCCCATAGAGGATAGTTGTGCTTTCAAAGATCCTATGGATAAAAAATTAGAAGGTTTGCTTAAAAAGATGTTTGTTCAGCAGGGTTACCTTCTACAACCCATTTCATGCATTGTCCCTGTCACTACAGCCGCATATTTCTGGTTTGATGAACTGCTTAAGGTGCTCGATAGTGACTCTCCTCCTTATGAGGAGATTATGGACAGAATCAATGCTCTCAAATTGGCTAATTCTTTCACTCTAGACGCCTCTTTGCAATTGGCTAAGTTAGCGGCTAAGAACTCTGGGTTTGCTATTGTGGCGCGCAGAGCGCTTTGGTTGAAATCTTGGTCGGCTGATGCGTCTTCCAAGAACAAGCTACTAAACATTCCTTTCAAGGGGAAAACGCTGTTTGGTCCTGACTTGAAAGAGATTATCTCTGATATCACTGGGGGTAAGGGCCACGCCCTTCCTCAGGATCGGCCCTTCAAGGCAAAAAATAGACCTAATTTTCGTCCCTTTCGTAAAAACGGACCAGCCCAAGGTGCTACGTCCTCTAAGCAAGAGGGTAATACTTCTCAGGCCAAGCCGGCTTGGAGACCAATGCAAGGCTGGAACAAGGGAAAGCAGGCCAAGAAACCTGCCACTGCTACCAAGACAGCATGAAATATTGGCCCCCGATCCGGGACCGGATCTGGTGGGGGGCAGACTCTCTCTCTTCGCTCAGGCTTGGGCAAGAGATGTTCTGGATCCTTGGGCGCTAGAAATAGTCTCCCAGGGTTATCTTCTGGAATTCAAGGGACTTCCCCCAAGGGGGAGGTTCCACAAGTCGCAGTTGTCTTCAGACCACATAAAAAGACAGGCGTTCTTACATTGTGTAGAAGACCTGTTAAAAATGGGAGTAATTCATCCTGTTCCATTAAGAGAACAAGGGATGGGGTTCTACTCCAATCTGTTCATAGTTCCCAAAAAAGAGGGAACGTTCAGACCAATCCTAGATCTCAAGATCTTAAACAAATTTCTCAAGGTCCCATCGTTCAAGATGGAAACCATTCGAACTATCCTTCCTTCCATCCAGGAAGGTCAATTTATGACCACGGTGGATTTAAAGGATGCGTATCTACATATTCCTATCCACAAGGAACATCATCGGTTCCTAAGGTTTGCATTCCTGGACAAACATTACCAGTTCGTGGCGCTTCCTTTCGGATTAGCCACTGCTCCAAGGATTTTCACAAAGGTACTAGGGTCCCTTCTAGCGGTGCTAAGACCAAGGGGCAGACGACATTCTGATTCAAGCGTCGTCCCTTCCTCAAGCAAAGGCTCACACGGACATTGTCCTGGCCTTTCTCAGATCTCACGGCTGGAAAGTGAACGTGGAAAAGAGTTCTCTATCCCCGTCAACAAGGGTTCCCTTCTTGGGAACAATTATAGACTCCTTAGAAATGAGGATCTTTCTAACAGAGGCCAGAAAAACAAAGCTTCTGGACTCTTGTCGGATACTTCATTCCGTTCCTCTTCCTTCCATAGCTCAGTGCATGGAAGTGATCGGGTTGATGGTGGCGGCGATGGACATAGTTCCTTTTGCGCGCATTCATCTAAGACCATTACAACTGTGCATGCTCAGTCAGTGGAATGGGGACTATACAGACTTGTCTCCGAAGATACAAGTAAATCAGAGGACCAGAGACTCACTCCGTTGGTGGCTGTCCCTGGACAATCTGTCTCAAGGGATGATGTTCCACAGACCAGAGTGGGTCATTGTCACGACCGACGCCAGTCTGATAGGCTGGGGCGCGGTCTGGGGATCCCTGAAAGCTCAGGGTCTTTGGTCTCGGGAAGAATCTCTTCTACCGATAAATATTCTGGAACTGAGAGCGATATTCAATGCGCTCCAGGCCTGGCCCCAGCTTGCGAGGACCAGGTTCATACGGTTTCAATCAGACAACATGACGACTGTTGCGTACATCAACCATCAGGGGGGAACAAGGAGTTCCCTAGCGATGGAAGAAGTAACCAAAATTATTCTTTGGGCGGAGTCTCACTCCTGCCACCTGTCTGCTATCCACATCCCAGGAGTGGAAAATTGGGAAGCGGATTTTCTGAGTCGTCAGACATTGCATCCGGGGGAGTGGGAACTCCATCCGGAAATCTTTGCCCAAGTCACTCACCTGTGGGGCATTCCAGACATGGATCTGATGGCCTCTCGTCAGAACTTCAAAGTTCCTTGCTACGGGGCCAGATCCAGGGATCCCAAGGCGGCTCTAGTGGATGCACTAGTAGCACCTTGGACCTTCAAACTAGCTTATGTGTTCCCGCCATTTCCTCTCATCCCCAGGCTGATAGCCAGGATCAAGCAGGAGAGGGCGTCGGTGATCTTGATAGCTCCTGCGTGGCCACGCAGGACTTGGTATGCAGATCTGGTGAATATGTCATCGGCTCCACCTTGGAAGCTACCTTTGAGACGAGACCTTCTTGTTCAGGGTCCGTTCGAACATCCGAATCTGGTTTCACTCCAGCTGACTGCTTGGAGATTGAACGCTTGATTTTATCGAAGCGAGGATTCTCAGATTCTGTGATCGATACTCTTGTTCAGGCCAGAAAGCCTGTGACTAGAAAGATTTACCACAAAATTTGGAAAAAATATATCTGTTGGTGTGAATCTAAAGGATTCCCTTGGGACAAGGTTAAGATTCCTAGGATTCTATCCTTCCTTCAAGAAGGATTGGAAAAAGGATTATCTGCAAGTTCCCTGAAGGGACAGATTTCTGCCTTGTCGGTATTACTTCACAAGAAGCTGGCAGCTGTGCCAGATGTTCAAGCCTTTGTTCAGGCTCTGGTTAGAATCAAGCCTGTTTACAAACCTTTGACTCCTCCTTGGAGTCTCAATTTAGTTCTTTCAGTTCTTCAGGGGGTTCCGTTTGAACCCTTACATTCCGTTGATATTAAGTTATTATCTTGGAAAGTTTTGTTTTTAGTTGCGATTTCTTCTGCTAGAAGAGTCTCAGAATTATCTGCTCTGCAGTGTTCTCCTCCTTATCTGGTGTTCCATGCAGATAAGGTGGTTTTACGTACTAAACCTGGTTTTCTTCCAAAAGTTGTTTCTAACAAAAACATTAACCAGGAGATTATCGTACCTTCTCTGTGTCCAAAACCAGTTTCAAAGAAGGAACGTTTGTTGCACAATTTGGATGTTGTTCGCGCTCTAAAATTCTATTTAGATGCTACAAAGGATTTTAGACAAACATCTTCCTTGTTTGTTGTTTATTCAGGTAAAAGGAGAGGTCAAAAAGCAACTTCTACCTCTCTCTCTTTTTGGATTAAAAGCATCATCAGATTGGCTTACGAGACTGCCGGACGGCAGCCTCCCGAAAGAATCACAGCTCATTCCACTAGGGCTGTGGCTTCCACATGGGCCTTCAAGAACGAGGCTTCTGTTGATCAGATATGTAGGGCAGCGACTTGGTCTTCACTGCACACTTTTACCAAATTTTACAAGTTTGATACTTTTGCTTCTTCTGAGGCTATTTTTGGGAGAAAGGTTTTGCAAGCCGTGGTGCCTTCCATTTAGGTGACCTGATTTGCTCCCTCCCTTCATCCGTGTCCTAAAGCTTTGGTATTGGTTCCCACAAGTAAGGATGACGCCGTGGACCGGACACACCTATGTTGGAGAAAACAGAATTTATGTTTACCTGATAAATTACTTTCTCCAACGGTGTGTCCGGTCCACGGCCCGCCCTGGTTTTTTAATCAGGTCTGATAATTTATTTTCTTTAACTACAGTCACCACGGTACCATATGGTTTCTCCTATGCAAATATTCCTCCTTAACGTCGGTCGAATGACTGGGGTAGGCGGAGCCTAGGAGGGATCATGTGACCAGCTTTGCTGGGCTCTTTGCCATTTCCTGTTGGGGAAGAGAATATCCCACAAGTAAGGATGACGCCGTGGACCGGACACACCGTTGGAGAAAGTAATTTATCAGGTAAACATAAATTCTGTTTTCCACTTTGGTTAGGCAGACTACTATTTCTTTAGCGGACAGGACCTCTTTTAAGAATCTGATGGACAAAAAACTTGAAGGTTTCCTCAGGAGATCCTTTAAGCTGGCAGGCTATATTTTTCGTCCAGCTGTTAGTGTAGTCTGTTTATCTGCAGCTACTGCAGTATTGTGTGACAACATCTCTGACCTTATTTCCCAAGAAGCATCCCTGAAATTCTGGATCACTTTAGGTTGGTCAAGGCTTTGTGATGTAGTTCTTTAATTAACATGTATTAATGCAAAGAGTTCTGCTATAACTGTTCTGGCTAGAAGAGCCTTATGGCTGAAGTCATGGTCTGCTGATATCGGGCTAGATTACAAGTGGAGCGCTATTTAGCACTACCGCTTGAGCATAAAAATCGCCAGAAGAAATCTTTTTGAGCGCAGGTATACTCCTGTGGGGGTTTCACACATAAACCTGACAGGAGTACACTAATTCTTCATGTGCGCTAACCCGCCATGAGTTATATTAAAGGGATAGTAAACTCCAAAAATGTTATTGTTTAAAAAGATAGATAATCCCTTTATTTACCATTTCCCAGTTTTGCATAATCAACACTGTTCTTGAAATATACCTTTTACCTCTGTAATTACCTTGTATCTAAGCTTCTGCTGAATGCCTTTCAGGCAATTAGTGCTGATTAAATACATAGTTAAAGGGGCAGTCTACTTAAAAAAATGTATTGTTTAAAAAGATTGATAATCCCTTATATTACCCATTTCACAAACTTTAGCTTTCTTACTGAAATTATTTACAAACAGCTTGTGCAATTATGGCACAAATGGTTGTAAATGCTTCTCTAGGATTCCCTTTTTTTAGAAATAGCTTTGGCATTGCTTTTTTGGTAATTAGAAGCCCGCTAAATGCCGCTGCACACCACACTTGTATTATGCCCAACAGTGAAGGGGTTATTTAGGTACCTTGTAAGGTTAATTTTAGCATTAGTGTAGAGATCAGCCTCCCACCTGACACATCCCACCCCCTGTTCTCTTCCTGACCCCCCTCAAACAGCTCTCTTCCCTCTCCCACCCCACAATTGCCCCCGCCATCTTAAGTACTGGCAGAAAGTCTGCCTGTACTAAAATACAAGGTTTTTTTTTATATACAGTATATATTCTGCAGTGTAGTATCCCCCCTTAGCACCCAACCTCCCTGATCCTCCCAAACAGCTCTCTAACCCTCTACCTATTTGCAGCCATCTTGGGTACTTGACATTTTCAAATCAGCCAATAGGATGAGATTTGAAAAGCCAATAGGATTTCAGTAGCTCTCATCCTATTGGCTGATTTGAAAATGTCAGCCAATAGGAATGCAAGGTACCCCATTTCTTTCTTAAGACATGGTGAGTCCACGGAATCAGCCATTACTGTTGGGAATATCACTCCTGGCCAGCAGGAGAAGGCAAAGATCACCACAGCAAAGCTGTTAAGTATCACTTCCGTTCCCACAACCCCCAGTCATTCTCTTTGCCTTCAGTGCAAGGAGGATGTGAAGTTTATGTGTCTGTTTAAGATTTCTTCTATCAAGATTTTTTTTTATTTTTGAAGCCTGAGCAGGCTTGCTTTGATCTTCCCTGACAATCTGGATCTAGCTGTACTCCATGTTAGTCTCTTCAGTAGGGCTGTGGTAGCTTTTAAGCAGTTAGGAACTTGTGGAGTGGGCCTTGCGGCGTTTTCCTGACAAGATTGCTGCCCTGCAACAGAATGCCAGAGTAGGCTTACTCTGTTCCACCTTTTATCCACAGGTCTCTGTGAGGAGTGGCTTCCTCTCATGCCAGGTGAGCTGTCTCCCTGTCGGACAGACAAGGGTGCAGGTAAGTGCCATTTTAGTTCTTAAGGTTGAGAAAGAACCCTGGCACTTCAGCAGTTAATAGACTGCATCTTATTTGGGACTATTATTCCTGAGAGTCAGGATGCCATAGACAGGATAGCAGGGTACTGTGTGGACGGCTACAGGACGTCAGAGTCCTAAAGAGAGAGTGTTTTGCTTATGACAGATGCGTTATGCAGTATACAGTCGTTGCAGTTATTAACTTTAGATTATTGTGCCGTTTTTTTGATGGGTCAGGACCTTGCTGTCCGCATACGGGGCCGGCTATGATGTCACGGGGGGCGGGACTCCTCTCTCCAGATGAAGCGCATGCTTTTACTGGCGCCTTTTCCTCAGGAAGATTAACGGCTTCTGTGATCCTCTCCCTCATTAAGGCCTCCACTTGTTCTGAGAGTCGTTCTGTGGCAGTGAGGAACAGGTAGGCACCTCAGCTTAGCGATGTGGTATAGAGGGTGCCAGAGCGATCTTAAATAATAAAAAAATGTATTGGGATCTGTAAAATTTGACTATAAGGGTATTTCTGGGTTATTCATTTACTTATAAATATTTGGGACTGTTTTTTCTCCTTAGCGAGAGCCCTAAATAGACAGTACTGTTTTTTCTTTTAAAAAACTTTCAGCTAGATTACGAGTTGTGCGTTAGGCTGAAAAAGCAGCATTAAGAGGTCCTAACGCTTTTTTACGCCCGCTGGTATTACGAGTCTTGAAGGTTTAGGGTCACCGCACACATCTTTGGCCTTACCGCAAAACGACTTACGTAAACTTCGTAAAGTCTTTTTCTATGGGACTTCCATAGCGCCAGTATTACGAGTCTATCCTGGGAGGCCAAAAAGTGAGCGGTACACCCTACCCCGTCAAGAGTCCTAACGCATTTAAAAGTCAGTAATTAAGGGTTTTATGGTACAACACCATAGCATAAAACTCATAACTAAAGTGCTAAAAAGTACACTAACACCCATAAACTACCTATTAACCCCTAAACCGAGGACCTCCCGCATCGCAAACACTATAATAAAATTTGTAACCCCTAATCTACCGCTCCAGACACCGCCGCCACCTACACCTACATTATATTTATGAACCCCTAATCTGCTGCCCCCAACATCGCCGACACCTACATTATATTTATTAACCCCTAATCTGCCGCCCCCAATGTCGCCGCCACCTACCTACACTTATTAACCCCTAATCTGCCGCCCCCAACGTCACCACCACTATAATAAACATATTAACCCCTAAACCGCCGCACTCCGCCTTGCAAACATTTGTTAAATATTATTAACCCCTAATCTGCCGTCCCTAACATCGACGCCACCTACCTACATTTACTAACCCCTAATCTGCCACCCCAACGTTGCCGCCACTATACTAAATGTATTAACCCCTAAATCTAAGTCTAACCCTAACACCCCCTAACTTAAATATAACTTCAATCCTATTGGTTGATTGCATCACCCAATAGGATTTTTTCTACCTTAATTCCGATTGGCTGATAGAATTCTATCAGCCAATCGGAATCTAAGGGATGCCATCTTGGATGACGTCACTTAAAGGAACCGTCATTTAGTAAGAAGACGTCGATTGAAGAGGATGCTCCGCGCCGGATGGATGAAGATAGAAGATTCCGTCTGGATGAAGACTTCTGCCCGTCTGGAGGACCACTTCGCCCCCGGCTTGGATGAAGACTTCTCCCGGCTTCGTTGAGGACTTTGGCCCGGCTTGGATGAAGACTTCTCCCGATAAGTCGATCTTCAAGGGGTTAGTGTTAGGTTTTTTAAGGGTGTATTGGGTGGGTTTTATTTTTAGGTTAGGGACTTTGGGCTTGCAAAAGAGCTAACTGCAATGCCCATCCAAATGCCCTTTTCAGGGCAATGGGGAGCTTAGTTTTTTTTAGTTAGTATTTTATTTGGGGGGTTAGTTATGTGGGTGGTGGGTTTTACTGTTGGGGGGGTTGTTTGTAAAAAAAAAATTCCCGCAAAAGGCCCTTTTAAGGGCTATTGGTAGTTTAGTTTAGGCTAGGGTTTTTTTTATTTTTTGGGGGGGGGCTTTTTTTATTTTGATAGGGCTCTTAGATTAGGTGTAGTTTAACGATCTGTAATTTGTTTATTATTTTCTGTAATTTAGTGGGGGGGGGTTGTACTTTAGCTAATTTAATTGATTTAACTGTTGTTAATTTAGTTAATTTATTTAATTATAGTGTAGTGTTAGGTGTTAGTGTAACTTAGGTTAGGTTTTATTTTACAGGTACTTTTGTATTTATTTTAGCTAGTTAGTTATTAAATAGTTAATAACTATTTAATAACTATTGTACCTAGTTAAAATAAATACAAACTTGCCTGTAAAATAAAAATAAAGCCTAAGCTAGCTACAATGTAACTATTAGTTATATTGTAGCTATCTTAGGGTTTATTTTACAGGTAAGTATTTAGTTTTAAATAGGAAAAATGTAGTTAATGATAGGAATTTTATTTTGACTTATTTAAATTATATTTAAGTTAGGGGGTGTTAGGGTTAGATTTAGGGGTTAATAACTTTAATATAGTGGCGGCGACGTTGGGGGCGGCAGATATGGGGTTGATAAGTGTAGGTAGGTGGTGGCGACATTGGAGGCGGCAGATTAGGGTTTAATAAAAATAATGTAGGTATCGGTGATGTCGGGGGTGGCAGATTAGGGGTTCATAAGTATAATGTAGGTGGTGGCAGTGTCCGGAGAGGCAGATTAGGGGGGTTAGGGTGTTAGGTGTAGACATAACTTTTGTTTCCCCATAGGAATCAATAGAGCTGCGTTACTGAGTTTTACGCTGCTTTTTTGCAGGTGTTAGACTTTTTGTCAGCTGGCTCTCCCCATTGATTCCTATGGAGAAATCGTGCACGAGCACGTACTACCAGCTCACCGCTGACTTAAGCAGCGCTGGTATTGGAGTGCGGTAATGAACAAAATTTTGCTCGACGCTCACTTCTTGCCTTTTAACGAGTTTCTGAAAACTCGTAATACCAGCGCTGTAGGTAATTGAGCGGTGAGACAAAACTGCTTGTTAGCACCGCACAGCCTCTAACGCAAAACTCGTAATCTAGGTGTTTGTGTTTCTTTTGTTGCAAGATGGACTTAGAGCCTATGCCTGTTATAGAGTGCAAACTTTGCTTGAATGCCCAAGTTGAACCCCCTTTGCCTTTTTTGTAGTTCTTGTATTGAAAGAACTTTAACATACAAAGACAGACTTCTCTCAAGTGGATACTGTCCAGGCAATGCCACAATCTCTTCCACAAGTGTCCCAAACTGTATAATCGTCACATGCAGTGCCCTGCGTTTCCTCTCAATTTCCTGATGGAGTGTATTTGAAGGCCGAAATTGCGGCCCAGGTATCCTCGGCGGTATCTGAGGCGATAGCAGCCATCCCCGTGCTGCAGGAAAAACGTAAGAGGAAGATTATTGAATCAGATAGTAAGGTATCAGATCCGGTTCAAGCTAACAAGGTAGCTCTTTCCCATAAGTCGGAAGAGGAGAATACTTCGGTATCCTCTAAGGGAGAAATCTCAGATTCGGATAGTATAATTCCTTCTTCTGATGCTGAAGTGGTTTCCTTCAGATTCAAGCTTGAACACCTTCGTGTTTTGTTAAAGCAGGTTTTGGCTACTTTGGACGACTCCGATACACCTATCGTTGTCAACCCTAAGAAGTCTAGCAAATTAAATAGATATTTTGATGTTCCCTCCCTGGGGGAGTTGTTTCCAATACCAGACCGTGCTACAGAGATTATTGCCCGGGAATGGGAGAGACCGGGAATTTCCTTTTCTCCCTCTCCAGTCTTTAGGAAAATGTTCCCGATGGCTGACTCCATCAAGGAGTCGTGGCAGACGGTTCTCAAGGTGGAAGGGCGATTTCTGCACTGGCCAAGAGGACTACTATTCCTATTGAAGATAGTTGCTCTTTCAAGGACCCTATGGATAAGAAGGTGAAGGCTTTCTTAAAGAAGATGTATATTCATCAGGGGTTACAATGGCAACCGGCGGTGTGTATTGCTACGGTAACAAGTGTGGCAGCCTATTTGTTTGACGCTTTGTCAGAGTCCCTCCAAACTGAGACTCCTTTGGTGGAGATTCAGGATAGGATAAAGGCTCTCAAGTTAGCCAATTCCTTTATCACTGACGTCTCTTTGCAGGTCATTAAGTTGGGAGCCAAAATATCTGGCTTTGCAATTTTAGCGCGTAGAGCGCTATGGCTTAAATCTTGGTCAGCAGACGTTTCTTCTAAATCTAAGCTTTTGGCAATCCCTTACAAGGGAAAGACCTTGTTTGGGCCAACATTGGCAGAAATTATTTCTGATATCACGGGTGGTAAAGGATTCCTTCCATCTTAATACGAGGAGAGTCCACGGCTTTATTCAATACTTGTGGGAAATACAGAACCTGGCTACCAGGAGAAGGCAAAGACACCCCAGCCAAAGGCTTAAATCCCTCCCCCACTCCCCTCATCCCCCAGTCATTCTTTGCCTTTCATCACAGGAGGATGGCAGAGAAGTGTCGGAAGATCGGAGTAGTCTCTTATGGAGGGTAGTACTCTTTGGAATGGGACTGGAGTTTTTAAGTAGTCTTGTCAGCCTCTCAGTGAGAGCATTGACAAATGTTAGGGTCTGGAGATGCAGGGAGAGTCTTTCTGTGAAACCATCCAGACTCGTATTAACAGCTCCTTAAGCAATCAGTGTTGACGAGTTTCACTGCCTGCTTTCTATCACTCAAGTCCATGTCAGGACTGTCAAACTTGAGAGGCCGTGTTCCTGTTCCATGACATAGATTCTGGTAAGATCGTTTCATTTTTTTATACTTGTAATGATAACGCAAGTAGACAGGGTCACAGTGTGACTCCTTTTATCCATATAGAATCCAGGGTTAGTATCTCCGGAAGGTGATTATTGAACAGGGGGATTTATACATTATTACTTTATTGTGTTTTTTGCTGCAACATGTGGGAGATGTGGCTCTGGCAATGTGTGAACAGTCAGGTTCTTCCTTCATTTTGATTACTGCGCAGCCTGTTTAGTTTGGCGCGCTTTTTCTTGGAGTCCTTATTAGGTGCAAGCTATGGAGGACTCTTATGCGTTAGAGGGTACTCCCTCTTTGCCTAAATCTAATGCCTGTGTTTATTGTGAGGAGGCTACGGCATATCCGCCTGCTCAACTATGTTCCACATGCCTTGATAAAATAGTGATATCTAAAAAGAACAAGATGTTTAGTACCACTGAGCCTTCCATACAATCATCTCCAAATACACATGCAGCTCCCAAGTGCACTACTAATCCTCCTGCAGGAGGGGCCCTGTAGCTGCCAGATTTTGCTGATCAGTTGAAAACGGCTGTGTCTGCGGTCTTCAGTGCTTAACCTCGCACTGCTAAGCGCTAGCGAAAGGTTAAATATTGCTATCCTTCCCAGGGGTCATCTACTCTGTTGGATGTATCTGAGACTAGATTTTCTGCTGATGCAGAGGACTCCGATACTTCAGAGGACTCTTTCTCTGGGTCGGAATCTGGGGCCTCTAAACCTCCGGCTGCATAGAAACCCGACTTTAGGTTTAGGATGGAGCAGAGGACCATTCGAGAGCTCTTCTACTTCTTCTTCTTCGATCTCATGGACGGAAGATAAACTCAGGAAAGAGTTCTCTGGTTCCCAGTACCAGAGTGGAGTTCCTGGGCACGATAATAGACTCCATATCCATGAAGATATTCCTGACAGACCAGAGAAGATGCAAAATTGCCTCCAGCTGTCTTGCCTTTCAAACCTCCTCAAGGCCATCTGTTGCCCGATATATGGAGGTGATTGGACTCATGGTATCGAGTATAGATGTCATTCCATTTGCCAGGTTCCATCTACGACTTCTTCAGTTTTGCATGCTGAGGCAATGGAACGGCGATCACTCAGATCCATCCCAACAGATCTCTCTGGACAACCGGGCGAGTGAATCCCTCTCTTGGTTGTTCCGTCCAGATCAGCTGTCCCAGGGGACATCCTTCCTGAGACCATCCTGGGAGATTGTAACTACGGGCCTCTCACAATGGGGACCTGTTTGGGGTGCCAGGAAGGTACAGGGCAGGTGGAATCGGGAGGAGCGCTTCTTCCGATCAGCATCCTAGAACTTCGAGCGATCTTCAATGCTCTGAGGGCTTGACCCCTCCTGGGTTTGTCCCAGTTCATCAGATTCCAGTCAGACAACATTACCTCGTGGCTTACATCAACCATCAGGGGGGAACAAGAAGCTCCCTAGCCATGAGGGAAGTATCTCGGATTCTGGAGTGGGCGGAGACCCACAACTGCTCGCTGTCAGCAATCCACATCCCAGTTGTGGACAACTGGGAAGCAGATTTTCATCCGTGGGAATGGTCTCTTCATCCCAAAGTGTTTGCAGAGATTTGCAACAGATGGGGGACTCCAGAGATAGATCTCATGGCATCCAGATTCAACTTCAAGCTACCCAGATACAGGTCGCGGTCCAGGGATCTCCAGGCAGAACTGGTAGATGCCGTAGCAGTGCCTTGGGGATTCAACCTAGTCTACATATTTCCACCGTTACCACTTCTACCTCGATCTGGTGTGGATATCATCGTCTCTTCCATGGAGGTTGCCCTGTCGCAGGGATCTGCTGGTACAGGGCCCCTTTTTGCATCAAAATCTAGATTCTCTGAGGCTGACTGGTTAGAGATTGAACACTTAGTCTTAGCCAGGAGAGGGTTTTCTGAGAGTGTGATTGATACTCTCATTCAAGCCAGGAAGCCGGTCACCCCACGCATCTATCATAAGGTGTGGAGGACCTACTTACTTTGGTGTGAGTCTCGTGGATATTCCTGGCATAAGGTCAGAGTATCCAGGATACTTTCCTTCCTCCAGGACGGTTTGGAGAACGGACTTGCCGCCAGTTCCTTAAAGGGACAGATTTCGGCTCTATCTGTGTTGTTTCACAAGAAGCTCGCTGAGCTTTCTCATATACAGTCTTTTGTTCATGCTCTATCCAGGATCAGGCCTGTATTTAGATATTCTGCTCCTCCTTGGAGTTTGAATCTGGTTCTTTGAGCCTATGCATTCTCTTGACATTAAGATATTGTCTTGGAAGGTTCTCTTTCTATTGGCTATTGCTTCGGCACGCAGAGTCCTTGAGTTGGCGGCCTTTGGGAGAAAGGTTTTGCAGGCTGTGGTGCCCTCAGACTAGGGTTTGCCTCTTTTTTACCCTCCCGTTTTCATTCAGTGTCCTCTAGAGCTTGGGTATTTGCTTTCCACAAGTAATGAATGAAGCCATGGACTCTCCTCGTATTAAGATGGAAAACATAAATTATGCTTACCTGATAATTTCATTTCCATCTGTATGAGGAGATTCCACGGCTCCCGCCCAGTTCTCCGTTGGGCGGACCGAAATTTATTTTATTTCTGTTCTGGCACCATTTATACCCTGATATTTCTCCTACTGTTCCTTGTTCCCTCGGCAGAATGACTGGGGTGTTTTTGTCTCCTCCTGGTGGCCAGGTTCTGTATTTCCCACAAGTAATGGATGAAGCCATGGACTTTCCTTGTACAGATGGAAATTAAATTATCAGGTAAGCATAATTTATGTTTTCTGCCTCAAGACAAGAAGAACAAATCGAAAGAACGTCAGAGTAATTTTCGTTCCTTTCCTAACTTCAGGGGTAAGCCTTCCCCCGCCTCTACCAAGCAGGATCAATCCAAGCCTTCTTGGAAGCCCACTCAGTCTTGGAACAAGGGGAAGCAATCTAAGAAATCCGCAGCTGATTCTAAGTCAGCATAAAGGGTCTGCCCCCAATCCGGGATCGGATCAAGTAGGGGGCAGATTCTCTCAGTTCTCGCAAGCTTGAGAACGAGATGTCCCAACCCCGTGGGCAGTGGACATAGTTTGCCAGGATTACAAGTTAGAGTTCAAGACTTTTCCTCCCAGTTTCCACCTCTCAAGATTATCTGTAGACCAGATAAAAAGGGCATTCTTGAAATGTGTACAGGATCTTTCCCTCTTGGGAGTGATAGTTCCAGTCCCAATACAGGAACAGGGTCTCGGGTTCTACTCCAACCTGTTTGTGGTTCCCAAAAAAAGAGGGAACTTTCAGGCCCATTCTAGATCTAAAGTTACTCAACAAATTTATCAGAGTACCGTCCTTCAAGATGGAGACTATCCATTCCATTCTTCCTCTGTTTCAGGAGGGTCAATTCATGACGACCATAGACCTGAAGGATGTGTACCTGCACGTTCCCATTCACAGGGATCATCACAAATTTCTGAGATTTGCCTATCTGGACAAACACTTTCAATTTGTAACGCTTCCATTTGACCTTGCCACAGCTCCCAGAATTTTCTCAAAGGTCATGGGAGCTCTATTGGCAGTAATTCGGTCCCGGGGAATTGCAGTGGCACCCTATCTGGACGACATTCTGTTTCAGGCGCCATCTTTGCAACTAGCAGAATCTCATACAAAGTTCTTGTTGTCTTTCCTTCGTTCCCACAGTTGGAAGGTCAATTTGGAGAAAAGTTCTCTTGTTCCGGCTACAAGAGTGATCTTCTTAGGAACCATTATAGATTCCCTATCAATGAAAATATTTCCGACGGAGGTCAGAAGAGCCAAGATTATTTCCGCTTGCATGTCCCTACAGTCTGTGGTACGGCCATCAGTGGCCCAATTTATGGAGGTAATTGGTTTGATGGTGGCTTCCATGGACATAGTTCCCTTTGCTCGGTTCCATTTGAGACCTCTACAGCTATGCATGCTCGCTCAATGGAACAGGGATTATGCAGACCTATCTCAGATAGTTCTGGATCAATCAACAAGAGACTCCCTACCATGGTGGCTGTCTCAAGAATATCTATCCCAGGGGACTTGCTTTCAGAGACCCTCTTCAGTAATTGTGACCACGGACGCCAGTCTGATGGGTTGAGGAGCAGTTTGGGACTCACTGAAGGCGCAGGGACTTTGGTCTCAGGAGGAAACTGCTCTCCCCATAAACATATAGGAGTTGAGAGTGATCTTCAATGCCTTGATGGTTTGCCCTTAACTGGCTCTAACCCAGTTTATCAGGTTCCAGTCGGACACCATAACCTCAGTGGCTTACATCAACCACTCTGAGTTCCTAAGCCATGGAGGAGGTGGCGAGAATCATTCAGTGTGCGGAGGCTCACAATTGCTGCCATCCACATCCCAGGAGTCGACAATTGGGAAGCGGATTTCCTGAGCAGACAGACTTTCAATCTCGGGGAGTGGAAACTCCATCTGGAACTATTCTTCAGGTTAACAGTCAAATGGGGGTTGAATTGGATCTGATGGCGTCTCGTCAGAACACCAAGCTCCCAAAGTACGGTTCGAGGTCGAGTGATCCTCAGGCCTTTATGATTGATGCTCTGGCATTTCCTTCCTCCAGTCTTCTGCATTGTTTGTTTGCTTTTTTGGAAAACGTAAAGGTCAGAAAGCTACTACCACTTCTCTTTCTCTCTGGTTGAGAAGTATTATTTGTTTGGCATATGAGACTGCTGAGAGAATTACAGCTCATTCCACTAGGGCTGTTTCTTCTTCTTGGGCTTTCAAGAATGAGGCTTCTGTAGAACAGATTTGTAAGGCTGCGACTTGGTCTTCTTTGCACACTTTTTCTAAATTCTATAAATTTGATACTTCTGCCTCGGCTGAGGCTTCTTTTGGGAGAAAGGTTCTTTAAGCGGTGCCTTCTGTTTAGGTTACCTGTCTTGTCCCTCCGTAATCATCCCTAATCATCTGTGTCCTCTAGCTTGGGTATTGATTCCCAACAGTAATGGCTTATTCCATGGACTCACTGTGTCTTAAGAAAGAAAACAAAATTTATGCTTACCTAATAAATAAATTTATTTATTTCTTGGCATGATGAGTCCACAGCCCTCCCTTGTTTTCAGACAGTTTTTAGTCAAATGACTGGAGGTTGTGGGAAGGGAAGTGATACTTAACAGCTTTGCTGTGGTGCTCTTTGCCTCCTCTTGCTGGTCAGGAGTGATATTCTTAACAGTAATTGCTGATTCCATGGACTAACCATGTCAAGAAAGAAAGAAATTTATCAGGTAAGCATAAATTTTGTTTTTTAAACGGGTACCTTGCATTCAAGCTTCAGTGTATGGCGGCAATCGTACAAAGAGGATCCTCCATGCTGGATGTCCGCGCCGCCGGCAACAATGTTTTGCGCCTCCACAGCTCCGCATCACCGGGATGAAGATAGGAGATGTCCCCGCGATGGATGAAGATGTCGCCGCCTGGATGAAGACTTCTCGCCACCTGGATGAAGATGGATGTCCGAACTTCAGGAACTGTGAGTAGATTTTCTGGAGTTAGTGTTAGGATTTTTTTGGGGGGAGGTTTGGGTGTTTTATTTTTTTTTAGATTAGGGAAGGGCAGAAAAAGAGCTGAATGCCCTTTTAAGGGCAATGCCCATACAAAGGCCCCTTTAAGGGCAATGGGTAACTTAGGTTTTTTTAGACTAAGGTTTTTTATTTTGGGGGGTTGGTTGGGTGGGGGGTTTACTGTTAGGAGGACTTTGTAATTTTTAGGTAAAAAAGCTGATTGCTTCAGGGCAATGCCCTAAAAAAGGCCCTTTTAAGGGCTATTGGTAGCGTATTGTTAGGCTAGGAGGTGTTTTTATTTTGGGGGGGCTTTTTTTTTTTTAATCTTTTATTTATGTCAAATTTTACAATACAATAAAACTTTACATTGCAATGATAACAGGACTTCAGCAGTGTTTAAACTATTACAGTCATAGTTTAGTACAAAGCAATTTCTGTGGCGATTTTATAAAACTTGTATGTAAGAAGGGAACACTTGATATCTTCCCCTCTCCGACAGTAATGATCATATAGGTATACAAACTTAAGAATGATGAAACATTCCCCTCCAACCCAGCCTGTGATATTTTGTGAACCGAGTTTTAAGCCCCATTCAGACAGCCAAAGGGTCTAATTCTGTAATACTCCGTACAAGTGGCTATTCCAGCGGTACCATCCTCTTTCCATTTTATCGTCCTCATCGTCCTAGGTCAAGGTGGGTATAATTATGGGTGTGTATGTACCCTCAACTATCAAAGAATGTCATCTCTTATTATTATAATAGCGGTGAGCATTAATTCCCTCTCTGACAAGTTCCATGCTAAACTCCTCAGCTATGTAAGCCTAGTGTGCATGTCAAAGGGGGTTCAGGTCTGTCTGGGGCAGTGGTAGGATTCCCAAAAGAACATCATTTTGGCATAGAATTCCAATTTGCCTGTCGTATAATAAAAATACCTCTCTAGTGACAGGTTTATCTCCATTTTCGATCTCCACATCTGTAATGTCGGCGTGGCTTCAGATTTCCATAATCTAGGGATTATTTGTTTGGCGCTACAGATAGCTAACTGAAGGAGGGATGAATACTGTTTAAATGGGAGTTTAGGTAACACATGAAATAGGTATATTAAAGGGTCTAAAGGAATATCATGGTTCAGTAGCTTGCTCATTTCCTGATTTACCTCTGTCCAGAACTTCCGAACTTTAGGGCACTCCCACCAAATATGATAAGGTGTGCCCTCTCCTGAGCATTTCCTCCAGCATCTGTCCGATGCTTCCGGAAAAATATATTTTAACCTGTGAGGGGTGAGGTACCAACGAAGTAGGAATTTATAGTTAGTTTCTAGTAATGCGGCCGAGTGTGCGGATTTGCTGGTATGTAGGAATATAGCATACCATTCGTCTTCCGAGAGTGTGTAGGGGAGTTCGGCTTTTTTGTTTTTATAGGGGTATTAAATTAGGTGTAATTTTTATTTTTTTGGATATTTTCGTTTATTAATTTTTGTAATCATTTTGTTTATTTTTCGTAATTTTAGATTTTTAATTTTTCTGCAATGTAATTTTTTTTTTTTTCGTAGTGTTAGGATTTTTTTAATTTGTAATTTAGGTTTTTTTATTTTTAGTTATTTTATTGTTTTAAAATAGTAATGTTAGGTTACTTTATAGTTTAAAACTTAGGTATTTTTTATTTCACAGGTAAGTTTTTATTTATTTAAAGATAGTTTTATTGTAAATTTAATTTTAAAATTAGGGGGGGTGTTAGGTTTTGGGGTTAATAGTTTAATTTAGTATGTTGCCATGTGGGGGGGCAGCGGTTTAGGGGTTAATAGGTTTATTTTAATAGTAGCAATGTTGGAGCTGGCGGTTTATGGGTTAATAGATTTATTTTATTAGTAGCGATGTGGGGGCTGGCGGTTTATGGGTTAATAGGTTTATTTTATTAGTAGTAATGTGGGGGGCCGGCGGTTTAGGGGTTAATCATTTTATTTAGTGTCAGGGAGCGGCGGATTAGGGGTGTTTAGACTAGGGGTTTATGTTAGGTTTTAACATAAATTTCTTTTCCCCATAGACATCAATGGGGTTGCGTTACTGCAATCGCCATTCAGCGATCGCAGGTATTCGTTTTTTTCTGACACTTTCTCCCTATTGATTCCTCGGGATCGGGGATTCAGGTGCCCACTGAGCCATCCGTCTCTGGGGATTCTATTTCTCATGAGACGAGTTCCCTACCATCAACTCTTACTACGCATGCAGGTAACCCAAACGCTACTTATCCTTTCTAGGGAGTGTGGCCTGTTTCTACCGGAGGTTACGACACGGTTCCGCATGGCTATATCTTTGGCTCTGGCGCATCTGCACCTCCCGGGAGTGTGCTTACGATATTGTCTGTGTTTTGTTAACCGGGGCTCGTCAGACGTGGGATTGCCTGGTCCAGTTCAGCCTTCCTGGGGAGTGACTGCCCCTGAGGGGGTCAACCTTTGGGCCAGTGTTTCCTTTTGTCCCGGCGGAGGTATGTTGCGCCTTTCGTTATAGACTGGTGCGCCTTCGTGTCCTACTAAGGCAAGTTTTTGGCGTTGCTGAAGGATCCCACTCTTAATGGGTCTGGCGATTCTCAGTCTTACTCTTTGACTGGCTTGCATACATAGACATAAGGGGATTGTCATGGTTCAGCCTGGAATTGAACCTGGGACCTGTCTCTATTTCTGCTGCTGTTCTTTCCCAGCATGTTGTTTTACCACTATGCCACCAGGTGGCTTGATCACAGGAAAAGAATATTGTGTTTTTCTGTTTGCTGCAACTTTGGCTCTCTGGCTCCACCTGCTTGCCAGCTGAAACAAATCATGTAATCAGCAGCCTGCTTTATCTGGGAGGTTTGTTTGCAATTCTGGGCCTTGACATTTAAGAGTTATACTCTGAAAGACTCTCTGCTCCTGTTTCCTGTGTGAAATTCAGATTTGTTGGATTTTCTGGTTCCTGGTTTCTGCTACAATTACTGACTACTCTTCTGGATAATCCCTTGGCACTGTGTTTCATTTTTGGACTGATTTCCTGGCAATTGATCTTGCCTAAAACTTTCTTTCCTAAGGACCGACTCAGGTACTTTTGCTTGCTTGTTTCCTGATACTACAAAGTTCCAATTTGCAGTCTATGCAAGTATCCTGTTTGTTTCTACAAAGTTCTAAATTGCAGTCTATGCAAGTATCCTGTTTGTTTCTACAAAGTTCCAAATTGCAGTCTATGCAAGTATCCTGTTTGTTCCTACAAAGTTCCAAATTGCAGTCTATGCAAGTATCCTGTTTGTTTCTACAAAGTTCCAAATTGAAGTTTATGCAAGTTTCCTGTTTGTTTCTACAAAGTTCCAAATTGCAGTTTATGCAAGTTTCCTGTTTGTTTCTACAAAGTTCCAATTTGCAGTTTATGCAAGTATCCTGTTTGTTTCTACAAAGTACCAGTTTGCAGTTTATGCAAGTTTCCTTAAAGTACCAGTTTGCAGTTTACGCAAGTTTCCAGTTTGTTACAACTGTGCCCAGTCTACAGCATATGCAAGTATTCTGCTTGTTATTACAAGGCCCTGCATTCCTGCGTGTTATTACACAGTTCCAGTCTACAGCATATGCAAGTATCCTGCTTGTTATTACAAAGCTCTGCTTTCCTGCGTGTTATTACACAGTTCCAGTCTTCAGCATATCCAAGTATCCTGTCTGTTACACAAAGCTCTGCATTCCTGCCTGTTATTATACAGTTCTACAGCATATGCAAGTATCCTGCTTGTTATTACAAAGCACTGCATTCCTGCCTGTTATTTCACTGTTCCAGTCTACAGCATATGCAAGTATCCTGCCTGTTATTACAAAGAATTGTATTCCTGCTTAATACTACAACCTATAGACTTTGTCTTATCTAATTGCATATCTCTACATTGCTTTATCCTATAAATAAAACCATCTCCTTTATTTCCTAAAACCTTGTACCTGTTTAATTATGCCTAAAAGGAAAGACTCACACAGACAAAACACAACATTATCCCCAAAACCTGACACCTCTGCACAACAGCTCCTTACTCCTGAACCTGCTCCCTTGCAGAGTATGACAGAATGTCAAGGCCTTACATTGGAGCTTGCTGAGGTGATCCATTCTTTGACTGAAGTGTCAGAGAGAATTTTGTCTGTGGACTCTCATCTACTACAACTTAACCAACTTCTAAAATCTCTTCCGGATGCATTGAAGTCACTTATCCAAGATTTCACTGCAGGATTCCAGACTTTACAGGATAGCCTGAAAGACTTTTTCAATAAAAAAAAAATTGGGTTTGGCACTCCTACTCCTGTGCCCACTACCCCAAAGGCTGTATCCTTATCAATCAAAAGGAGGATTTCAACCCCTCTTACTACTGATGAAATGGCCAGAAGGAGAAATAATGGCTTATGTTTCTATTGTGGAGCTACTGGACATGTAATATCCTTTTGTCCAGTGAAACCCCCTAAGAAGTCTGTTCCGCGGTCTCCACCTCTAAATCCTAAGTCATCAAATGGACAGGCTACAGAGAGGAAGTCAAACCGTTATCCCACTTCGGATTCCTCTGGAGATGAGCTCTGCATGGGTTCTATGTTACATCCCCAATTTGATCAGCCTAGGACTGCACCTTTCAACGACTCTGATTCCTGTGAAGTACTAACAGAATCCTAGTACTATGAATCCAGAGATTTTCCTACCAGATCCAGCTACATTCTTATCTTTGTGCTTTCCAGAGGAAATGTCTAACTATTCAACCATTGAAGATGATACTGATTCTGACACTGGAGGGACAGTGCTTCAAACTGCTGTGCGGTCAAAAGGTCCTTTACCACCTCTACCTCAGACCCACCTCTTCAGAACCTAGAATCCTAGAACTGCACAGAAATTAAAGATCAGTCCTGTTGGGGCCCTCTATACTAATTCCAGTCCCCAGAATCCTCTTCTGAAGAGCCCTTCAAAAAAGAAAATACCCTTGATTGTACATATGCCTCTGATGGCACTCTGGTACGTATTAAAGATCTGATGCTATACGAGAATGCTGGGTCCGCCTAGAGGTTGTCCTTGAGGAGGGGGTACTGTTATGGTTCAGCCTGGAATTGAACCTGGGACCTGTCTCTATTTCTGCTGCTGTTCTTTCCCAGCCTGTTGTTTTACCACTATGCCACCAGATGGCTTGATCACAGGAAAAGAATATTGTGTTTTTCTGTTTGCTGCAACTTTGGCTCTCTGGCTCCACCTGCTTGCCAGCTGAAACAAATCATGTAATCAGCAGCCTGCTTTATCTGGGAGGTTTGTTTGCAATTCTGGACCTTCACATTAAGAGTTATACTCTGAAAGACTCTCTGCTCATGTTTCCTGTGTGAAATTCAGATTTGTTGGATTTTCTGGTTCCTGATTTCTGCTACAATTACTGACTACTCTTCTGGATAATCCCTTGGCACTGTGTTTCATTTTTGGACTGATTTCCTGGCAATTGATCTTGCCTAAAACTTTCTTTCCTAAGGACTGACTCAGGTACTTTTGCTTGCTTGTTTCCTGATACTACAAAGTTCCAATTTGCAGTCTATGCAAGTATCCTGTTTGTTTCTAAAAAGTTCTAAATTGCAGTCTATGCAAGTATCCTGTTTGTTTCTACAAAGTTCCAAATTGCCGTCTATGCAAGTATCCTGTTTGTTTCTACAAAGTTCCAAATTGCAGTTTATGCAAGTTTCCTGTTTGTTTCTACAAAGTTCCAAATTGCAGTTTATGCAAGTTCCCTGTTTGTTTGTACAAAGTTCCAATTTGCAGTTTATGCAAGTATCCTGTTTGTTTCTACAAAGTTCCAATTTGCAGTTTATGCAAGTTTCCTGTTTGTTTCTTCAAAGTACCAGTTTGCAGTTTATGCAAGTTTCCTTAAAGTACCAGTTTGCAGTTTATGCAAGTTTCCAGTTTGTTACAACTGTGTCCAGTCTACAGCATATGCAAGTATTCTGCTTGTCATTATAAGGCCCTGCATTCATGCGTGTTATAACACAGTTCCAGTCTACAGCATATGCAAGTATCCTGTTTGTTATTACAAAGCCCTGCATTCCTGCCTGATACTACACAGTTCCAGTTCTACAGCATATGCAAGTATCCTGCTTGTTATTACAAAGCTCTGCATTCCTGCCTGTTATTTCACTGTTCCAGTCTACAGCATATGCAAGTATCCTGCCTGTTATTACAAAGAACTGTATTCCTGCTTAATACTACAACCTATAGACTTTGTCTTATCTAATTGCATATCTCTACATTGCTTTATCCTATAAATAAAACCATCTCCTTTATTTCCTAAAACCTTGTACCTGTTTAATTATGCCTAAAAGGAAAGACTCACGCAGACAAAACACAACATTAACCCCAAAACCTGACACCTCTGCACAACAGCTTACTCCTGAACCTGCTCCCTTGCAGAGTATGACAGGGATGAAGTAATCTTCTTATAGTCTTTGTTATTTGTGTATCCTTTTAAAGTTCTGAGCTTGGAAGTTTTGGACCCCTGTTGGGCTGGTCCTGCAGGTCTGTCCGTTCTTCCTGGGCGATAACCTACGGATTGCCTTATCTTTTATTTTCATCCGGTAAAGATGATTTTTATTTGGTTTAAAGCTCATGTTGTGGTGTGATGTTTCCTTCGGGAACTTTCCTCTTTGGAATTGATACTCGTGATTTTATTCGGTCTGTTTACAAAAGTCTGTCTGACTGTTCTTTATCCGTCTATCATCGGGATGGAGACTCTATGTGGTCTTGACAGTGCTGGGGCCCTTGGTTTCAGGCTGGTTCTGATTAGGTACCAATACTTCTGTCTTTGAGGCCTAGTTCAAACACGTGACACCTTTTTATGTCCGGTTGGTCCGGTGAGGGCGCCTAGTGATCACATTATTATTCTGTTATTGTATTGTTTTACAAGCTTCAACTAGCATCCTGAGAGGACTTGAGGGTCTGTGTTTGCTTAGGGGCATGGGGGATTGGTTCAGTCCTTATTCGCGTTTCAATCTAGAGGGCCGGGACTCCGTTGACATGCTCAGTCGTTTCCAAATTTTTCGGGAACTAGAGTGTTCCTTCCCATTGTGGGTTGGAGGCTTGGAGGATTTAGGTCCTTCATACCGCCGTTTTTACGGTTTTACCTTTCATGGTCTCTTTGGAAGTGTCCTTTTAGGACTTATTCCTTTTAGAGGTTCTCTTTCTTTGGGTCAAGACTTTCTGGACTTTGTCCAGTTTTTGTGGCGCCTTTGGCCGCTTAATTAGGAAGTGAAGGCCGTGAGGCTCTGTCTTCCTTCAGGAGTTAGTCGTCTCCATATCAGGGGCGATAGGAGGTGATATCTCTTTTTCCAAGATTTTTGCCTAGGGGATGTTTTTCTGCCTGGGTTCGGGATGCTTTGCATTCTTCTCCCTTGGGTGTGGTCCTCTGGAACGTTAATCTGAAAGGATTTTGGAGACTAGCCTTTTTTCTACTCTCGGGTTACTCTGTTCTCATTTCCCTTAGTGCTGCCATTGGGGCCTTTGGGCTCTAGAGAAATTGCGTGACTTTGTTGCAGCCTAGTACCTTGCTGGGGGGGTGTTGACCTCCGGCTAAGGGTGTTCTCTTTGGGCTGGGAATTACGAGTGAGTCCTATACCCGTTCATCGGGTTTCCCGGTTCTCATCCCCTGTGAGGTCTGATTGCTTCAGATGGGGTATCTTGTGTTCCCTGAGGGTGTCGTTCGTTCTAGGACGATTCTGGGTCCCGGGTCTGGAGTTCTTGTCTTGGATCCTTCTTGGATGTCTGGAGAATTATGCTCCGATGGACTGGTTCGGGACGACCCAGTTTTTTTTTTCAGGGACCCTATGTTGCGACATAGAGCTAGCTCATTGGGCTTGCAAGCAGGTAGGTCAGAGTTCTCATCCACCTTCGGGTACTGGTTATAAATTTTAAGGCCTGACTTGTCCTTCGGACGGAGTCTGCTCCTCTATGTGGAGTTTTTTTCTTTCTTGGGTCAACAGTGGTGTCTGGATGTTTTTTCATTCAGTCTGTGTTTTTATCTGTGCCCTTCCCTTTGGAGGGGATAGTTTATCTTCCTTATGAGTTGGGGTTTCCTCTCTCTGGAGGGTCCTTGTCCTGCCCTGTGTGTAGGAGGTTGGATCAGGTGGCTTAATTCTGTAAGGGGCAGCATCTACTGCTCTGTGGGCTCTGTTCCACCCGTAGAGACTGTCTAAGAGAGTTGTGACAGGTCATCCTATGGATCTATTGCACTTTTCTCTGTTCCAGGTCCTAGGGGGTTCTCCTTGGGAGTGCCTTATTTTGGAGGAGCAGATTGGGTTGGCACCCAAGCTCTGTTGGGGTGGGTGAGTCCCCCCTTTCTTTCATGTAATTTGCAAGAGTCCATGAGCTAGTGACGTATGGGATATACATTCCTACCAGGAGGGGCAAAGTTTCCCAAACCTCAAAATGCCTATAAATACACCCACCACCACACCCACAATTCAGTTTTACAAACCTTGCCTCCTATGGAGGTGGTGAAGTAAGTTTGTGCTAGATTTCTACGTTGATATGCACTTCGCAGCATGCTGAAGCCCGGTTTTCCTCTCAGAGTGCAGTGAATGACAGAGGGATGTGAAGGGAGTATTGCCTATTGAATGCTATGGTCATCCTATCGGGGATCTATTTCATAGGTTCTCTGTTATCGGTCGTAGAGATCTCTTCTCCTACCTCGCTTTTCAGATCGACGATATACTCTTATATACCATTACCTCTACTGATTCTCGTTTCAGTACTGGTTTGGCTATCTACTATATGTAGATGAGTGTCTTTTGGTAAGTATGTCTTATTTTATTTATGACACTCTCAGCTATGGTTTGGCACTTTATATGTAAAGTTCTAAATATACTTTTTATACTTATATTTGCCATGATTCAGGTTAATTAGTATATTTCCTTCATTCAGACTGTCAGTTTCATTTTTTGGGAAATGCATATAATTAAAAAAAATTCTTACCTGAAAATTTTTCAAATTGACTTTTCTTTCTAAATTGCGGGCTGTTAGGCTCGCGGGTGCAAAAAATGCTAGAATTTATTGCGTCATTTTTGGCGCGAGACTTTTTTGGTGCGAAAATTATGTTTGTTGACGTTTATGACGTCATTTCCGGCGTCGTAGTTGACGACGAGAGTTTTTACGTAGTTGCGTCATCTATGACGCTCATATTTGTTGCAGACGTTTTTGCCGCCAAAATTGTCAATTGTGGGCGTCATACTTGGCGCCAGTTTTTTTGACATTATTTAAGTCTCAGTTTCTTTTTGCTTCTGGTTCCTAGAGGCTTGTTCTGTTTGCATTTTTTCCCATTCCTGAAACTGTCATCTAAGGAATTTGATCATTTTGCTTTATATGTTGTTTTTTCTATTACATATTGCAAGATGTCGCAATCTGACCCTGTATCAGAATCTACTTCTGGAAAGCTGCTGCCTGATGTCGGTTCTAACAAAGCTAAGTGCATTTGTTGTAAACTTGTGGTAACTGTTCCTCCGGCTGTAGTTTGTGTTAGTTATCATGATAAACTTTCAAAAGCTGATAATATTTCCATTAGTAGTAGTCCATTACCTGTTGTTCCTTCAACATCAAATGTTCAAGATATTCCTGTTAATGTAAGAGAATTTGTTTCTAATTCTGTTCAGAAGGCTCTGTCTGTTATACCACCTTCTAATAAACGTAAAAGGTCTTTTAAAACTTCTCATAAATCAGATGAATTTTTAAATGACCGCCAACATTCTGATTTATCTATCTCTGATGAGGATCTATCTGGTTCAGAAGATTCTGCTTCAGATACTGACACTGACAAATCTTCATATTTATTTAAGATGGAGTTTATTCATTCTTTACTAAAAAGAGGTGTTGATTGCATTTGATATGGGGGAGTCTAGTCCTCTTGATATTAAAACCAGTAAAAGTTTAAATTCGGTTTTTAAACCTCATGTCGTTATTCCAGAGGTTTTTCCAGTTCCTGATGCTATTTCAGATGTAATTTCTAGGGAATGGAATAGTTTGGGTACTTCATTTACTCCTTCCTTAAGGTTTAAGAGACTGTGCCCTTTGCCGGCTGATAGATTGGAGTTTTGGGAAAAAATCCCCAAAGTTGATGGGGCTATCTCTACTCTTGCTAAACGTACTACTATTCCTACAGCAGATAGTACTTCTTTTAAAGATCCTTTAGATAGGAAGCTTGAATCTTTTCTAAGGAAGGCTTATTTATGTTCAGGTAATCTTCTTAGGCCTGCTATTTCTTTGGCTGATGTTGCTGCAGCTTCAACTTTTTGGTTGGAGGCTTTAGCGCAACAAGTACCAGATCATAATATGTATAGCATTGTTAAGCTTCTTCAACATGCTAATAATTTAATTTGTGATGCCATTTTTGATATCATTAGAATTGATGTCAGGTATATGTCTTTAGCTATTTTAGCTAGAAGAGCTTTATGGCTTAAATCTTGGAATGCTGATATGACTTCTAAGTCAACATTGCTATCTCTTTCTTTCCAAGGTAATAAATTATTTGGTTCTCAGTTGGATTCTATTATTTCAACTGTCACTGGGGGGAAGGGAGCTTTTTTGCCTCAGGATAAAAAATCTAAGTGTAAATTTAGGGCTGCTAACCGTTTTCGTTCCTTTCGTCAGAATAAGGAACAGAAGCCTGACCCTTCCCCTAAAGGAACGGTTTCCAATTGGAAGCCTTCTCCAGTCTGGAATAAATCCAAGCCTTTTAGAAAATCAAAACCAGCCCCCAAGTCTGCATGAAGGTGCGGCCCTCATTCCAGCACAGCTGGTAGGGGGCAGATTACGATTTTTCAAAGATGTTTGGATCAGTTCAATTCAAAATCATTGGATTCAGAACATTGTTTCTCAAGTGTACAGAATAAGTTTCAAGGTAAGACCGCCTGTGAGAAGGTTATTTCTCTCACGCATTCCAATAAACCCAGTAAAGGCTCAGGCTTTTCTGAAATGTGTTTCAGACCTGGAGTCATCTGGGGTAATTGTGCCAGTTCCATATCTGGAACGGGGTCTAGGGTTTTATTCAAATCTGTTCATTGTACCAAAGAAAGAGAATTCTTTCAGACCAGTTCTGGATCTAAAAATTTTGAATCGTTATGTAAGGATACCAACATTCAAAATGGTGACTTTAAGGACTATTCTGCCTTTTGTTCAGCAAGGGCATTGTATGTCCACAATAGACTTACAGGATGCATATCTTCATATTCCAATTCATCCAGATCACTATCAGTTCCTGAGATTCTCTTTTCTAGACAAGCATTACCAGTTTGTTGCTCTTCCTTTTGGCCTAGCAACACCTCCAAGGATCTTCTCAAAGGTTTTCGGTGCCCTTCTTTCTGTAATCAGAGAGCGGGGTATTGCAGTGTTTCCTTATTTGGACGATATCTTGGTACTTGTTCAGTCTTTACATTCTGCAGAATCTCACACAAATCAACTCGTGTTGTTTCTTCAAAAACATGGTTGGAGGATCAATTTACCAAAAAAGTTCCTTGATTCCTCAGACAAGGGTAACCTTTTTGGGATTCCAAATAGATTCAATATCTAACAGACAAAAGACGTCTGAAATTGGTTTCAGCTTGGTTTCAGTAGCTATGTGCATGGAAGTTTTAGGTCTCATGACTGCAGCATCGGACGCGATCCCCTTTGCTCGTTTTCACATGAGACCTCTTCAGCTTTGTATGCTGAACCTTTGGTGCAGGGATTATACAAAGATATCACAATTGATATCCTTAAATCCCAATACTCTACTATCTCTGACTTGGTGGTTAAATTACCACCGTTTAGTTCAAGGGGCCTCTTTTGTTCGTCCAACCTGGACTGTGATTTCAACAGATGCGAGTCTTTCAGGTTGTGGAGCTGTCTGGGGATCTCTGACAGCGCAGGGGGTTTGGAAATCTCAAGAGGCGAGATTACCAATCAATATTTTGGAACTCCGTGCGATTTTCAGAGCTCTTCTGTTCTGGCCTCTTCTGAAGAGAGAATCGTTTATTTGTTTTCAGACAGACAATGTCACAACCGTGGCGTATGTCAATCATCAAGGTGGGCCTCACAGTCCTCAGGCTATGAAAGAAGTATCTTGGATACTTGCATGGGCGGAATCCAGTTCCTGTCTAATCTCTGCGGTTCATATCCCAGGTATAGACAATTGGGAAGCGGATTATCTCAGTCGCCAGACTTTACATCCGGCAGAATGGTCTCTTCACCCAGAGGTGTTTCTTCAGATTGTTCAGATATGGGGGTTTCCAGAAATAGATCTGATGGCTTCTCATCTAAACAGGAAACTTCCCAGGTATCTGTCCAGATCCAGGGATCCTCAGGCGGAAGCAGTGGATGCGTTGTCACTTCCTTGGAATTATCAACCTGCTTATATCTTTCCGCCTCTAGTTCTTCTTCCAAGAGTGATTTCCAAAATAATAATGGAACGTTCGTTTGTTCTGCTGGTGGCTCCAGCATGGCCACACAGGTTTTGGTATGAGGATCTTGTTCGGATGTTCAGTTGCCAACCTTGGCCACTTCCGTTAAGGTCAGACCTTCTATCTCAAGGTCCGTTTTTCCATCAGGATCTCAAATCATTAAATTTGAAGGTATGGAGATTGAACGCTTAGTGCTTAGTCATAGAGGTTTCTCTGACTCAGTGATCAATACTATGTTGCAGGCTCGTAAATCTGTGTCTAGAAAGATTTATTACCGAGTTTGGAAGACTTACATTTCATGGTGTTCCTCTCATAAGTTCTCTTGGCATTCTTTTAGAATTCCTAGAATTTTACAGTTTCTTCAGGATGGTTTGGATAAGGGTTTGTCCGCAAGTTCCTTGAAAGGACAAATCTCTGCTCTTTCTGTTCTGTTTCACAGAAAAATTGCTAATCTTCCTGACATTCGTTGTTTTGTACAGGCTTTGGTTCGTATCAAGCCTGTCATTAAGTCAATCTCTCCTCCTTGGAGTCTTTATTTGGTTTTGAGAGCTTTACAGGCTCCTCCGTTTGAGCCTATGCATTCTCTGGATGTTAAGTTACTTTCTTAGAAAGTATTGTTTCTTTTGGCTATCTCTTCTGCTAGAAGAGTTTCTGAATTATCTGCTCTTTCTTGTGAATCTCCTTTTCTGATTTTTCATCAGGATAAGGCGGTTTTGCGGACTTCATTTAAATTTTTATCTAAGGTTGTGAATTCCAACAACATTAGTAGAGAAATTGTTGTCCCTTCGTTGTGTCCTAATCCTAAGAATTCTTTGGAAAGATCTTTGCATTCTTTGGATGTGGTAAGAGCTTTGAAATATTATGTTGAAGCTACTAAAGATTTCAGAAAGACTTCTAGTCTATTGTTATCTTTTCTGGTCCTAAGAACGGTCAGAAAGCTTCTGCTATTTCTTTGGCTTCTTGGTTAAAACTTTTGATTCATCATGCTTATGTGAAGTCGGGTAAATCCCCGCCTCATTTTTACCTAAGGTTGTGAATTCTAACAACATTAGTAGAGAAATTGTTGTCCCTTCCTTGTGTCCTAATCCTAAGAATTCTTTGGAGAGATCCTTACATTCTTTGGATGTGGTAAGAGTTTTGAAATATTATGTTGAAGCTACTCAGATTTCAGAAAGACTTCTAGTCTATTTGTTATCTTTTCTGGTTTTAGGAAAGGTCAGAAGGCTTCTGCCATTTCTTTGGCATCTTGGTTAAAGCTTTTGATTCATATTTGGAGTCGGGTTAATCCCCGCCTCAGAGGATTACGGCTCATTCTACTAGGTCAGTTTCTACTTCCTGGGCTTTTAAGAATGAAGCTTCTGTTGATCAGATTTGCAAAGCAGCAACTTGGTCTTCTTTGCATACTTTTACTAAATTCTACCATTTTGATGTTTTCTCTTCTTCAGAAGCAGTTTTTGGTAGAAAAGTTCTTCAGGCAGCTGTTTCAGTTTTATTCTTCTGCTTATAATTTCAGTTTTTTTCATTATAAGAATAAAACTTTTTGATTTGGGTTGTGGATTCTTTTTTAAGCGGAATTGGCTGTCTTTATTTTTATCCCTCCCTCTCTAGTGACTCTTGCGTGGAGTTCCACATCTTGGGTATTTGCTATCCCATACGTCACTAGCTCATGGACTCTTGCCAATTACATGAAAGAAAACATAATTCATGTAGGAACTTACCTGATAAATTCATTTCTTTCATATTGGCAAGAGTCCATGAGGCCCACCCTTTTTATGGTGGTTATGATTTTTTTGTATAAAGCACAATTATTCCAATTCCTTGTTGATGCTTTCACTCCTTTCTTATCACCCCACTTCTTGCCTATTCGTTAAACTGAATTGTGGGTGTGGTGGAGGGTGTATTTATAGGCATTTTGAGATTTTGGAAACTGTGCCCCTCCTGGTAGGAATGTATATCCCATACGTCACTAGCTCATGGACTCTTGCCAATATGAAAGAAATGAATTTATCAGGTAAGTTCTTACATAAATTATGTTTTTTTCTTCCATTCCCTGGGGGCTTGTGGTTGGGGTCTTCTGTCCCCCTGTCTATCAGACATGTCTGTCGCTTGGGCTGGTCTGGTGTTGGAGCAGGATCTGAGATCTGTTGCTCTGCTATTTCGTCCTCGGAGTATTCGAGGTACAGTAAGCCTTTTTGAGGTTTCTCCTTTCTCCACATTCAAGATTTGTGGGAAGGACTGGCGGCTCTTAGATAGCCTGCAACGTTATCCGCTGGTTAGTGGATACTTAGCAATCTGAAGGATCCTATCTTCAGCTGCTTTCTACTTGCCCTGCAAGTATTTAAGTTTCAGAGACATTTTTAGATGACTACAGCATGCCGTGTTTTTGCTTCAGGTGTTGTTCGTCAGACCTATCTGAGCTTGCTGCATGAGGTTTCGTTCTGAATATTTTGGTATTCTGAGAGACCATTTTTGCGACTTGGGGACCTTCGTCTTCAGTTGCTTTCTAGAGTCCCTTAAGGGGGATTAGCCGCGCTTTACAAGTACAATCATGTTTTCTTCGTGCCTTTTCTTCTTTGTGGAAGAATACGGTAGTTTGTTCCCTTTCTTTAGTAAGGGGTGTGTTGTTTGGAGATCGACTGCTGGGGACGGTGTCTTTTGGAGGCTGTTGACTCAGTCAAGGCTGTGGACTATCTGCGGTCAGTGTCCTTGGGCCTTTTCCTTTTTTTCAAAGTTGTTCTCGGCTTAGGACGAAGTGGGATTTTGTTGGGTAGGGGTTTTCAGGCCAAGTGTCCTCAGAATGGGCCGCCTCTTGTACCCTCCCATTTTTGCATTCAGTGTCCTCTATAGCTTGGGTATTATTTTCCCAAAAGTAATGACTGCAGCTGTGGACTCTTTCCATTTATAAAGAAAAACTTAAATTATGCTTACCTGATAATTTTCTTTTCTTCAGATGGAAAGAGTCCACAGCTCCCCGCCCGTATTTTTTCTGTGGGGTGTCTTGTTATTTTTGTTCTTCTGGCACATTTTCACCCTGATGTTTCTTCTACTGTTCCTTGTTCCTCTGCAGAATGACTGGGGGATGAGGGAAGTGGGAGGAGTATTTAAGCCTTTGGCTAGGATGTCTTTGCCTCCTCCTGGTGGCCAGGTTCTAATTTCCCAAAAGTAATGAATGCAGCTGTGGACTCTTTCCATCTGACAAAAAGAAAATTATCAGGTAAGCATAATTTAAGGGTTTTTTTTGCTTTTCACAACAGGGGAGTGCTAGTTCATGTGAGCCATATAGATAACATTGTGCTAACGCCCGTGATTTGTTGCAGACACTGCACTAATTGGATAAAATAAAAGTCACGTGTTAGGAAGCTATCAGAAATGTCTTAGATATACAAGGTAATCACAGAGGTAAAAAGTGTATTAATATAACCATGTTGGCTGTGCAAAACTGGGGAATGGGTAATAAAGGCATTATATATCTTTTTAAACAATAAAAATTTTTTGGAGTAGACGCTTTAGACCGTTATTCCTATGTTTTATTGTTTTAATAAAGCTTTGTTTCTTTCATGTAATTGGCAAGTCCATGAGCTAGTGACATATGGGATATACAATCCTACCAGGAGGGGCAAAGTTTCCCAAACCTAAAAATGCTTATAAATACACCCCTCACCACACCCACAATTCAATTTTACAAACTATCAGCTAGATTACGAGTTTTGCAGTATGAGTGAAAAAGCAGCGTTAAGGCTCTTTTTCACTACTCGTATTATGAGTCTTGCAGGTTTAGCTGCACTGCACACATTTTTGGCCGTAACGCAACGTAATTACCGCAGCTTTCAAAAAGTCCTTTTTCAACGGGACTTCTATAGCGCCGGTATTACGAGTCTGCCTGGGAGGCCAAAAAGTGAGTGGTACAGCCTATACCGTCAAGATCCATACCGTAAACTGAAAGTCAGTAGTTATGAGTTTTACGCTACAAAGCTGTAACATAAAACCCATAACTAAAGTGCTAAAAAGTACACTAACACCCATAAACTACCTATTAACCCCTAAACTGAGGCCCTCCCGCATCGCAAACACTAAAATACATTTATTAACCCCTGATTGGAACAGCCAATAGAATGCGAGCTCAATCCTATTGGCTGATTGCAACAGCCAATAGGATTTTTTCAACCTTAATTCGTATTGGCTGATAGAAATCTATCAGCCAATCGGAATCTAAGTGACGCCATCTTGGATGCCGTCATTTAAAGGGAAACCTCATTCGGAAGAAGACGTCGATTGAAGAGGATGCTCCACGCCGGATGTCTTGAAGATGGACCCGTTCCGCGCCAGATGGATGAAGATAGAAGATGCCGTCTGGATGAAGACTTCTGCCTGGTTGGATGAACACTTCTGCCCGGTTGGATGAACACTTCTGCTGCTTCGTTGAGGACTTCTGCCGGCTTCGTTGAGGATGGATGTCGGGTCTTCAAAAACTGTAAGTGGATCTTCGAGGGTTAGTGATACACTTTTTTAAGGGTTTATTGGGTGGGTTTTATATTTAGGTTAGGGCTTTTGGGCGGAAAATGAGCTAAATGCCCTTTTAAGGGCAATGCCCATCCAAATGCCCTTTTCAGGGCAATGGGGAGCTTAGGCTTTTTAGTTAGGATTTTATTTGAGGGGTTCGTTGTGTGGGTGGTGGGTTTTACTGTTGTTTGTATTTTTTTTTACAGGTAAAAGAGCTGATTTATTTGGGGCAATGCCCAGCAAAGGCCCTTTTAAGGGCTATTGGTAGTTTAGTTTAGGCTAGGGTTTTTTTATTTTTTGGGGGGGCCTTTTTATTTTGATAGGGCTATTAGATTAGGAGTAATTAGTTTAAATATCTGATCTTTTTTTTTTTATTTTGTGTAATTTAGTGTTTTTGTTTTTTTTAATTTAGTTAATTGTATTTAATTAATGTAATATATTTAATTGTAGTGTAAGGTTAGGTGTTAGTGTAAGACAAGTTAGGTTTTATTTTACAGGTAAATTGGTATTTATTTTAACTAGGTAACTAGTAAATAGTTAATAACTATTTACTAACTAGTCTACCTAGTTAAAGTAAATACAAACTTGCCTGTGAAATAAAAATAAAGCCTAAGCTAGATACAATGTAACTATTAGTTATATTGTAGCTAGCTTAGGGTTTATTTTACAGGTAAGTACGTACAGGTAGCCCTCAGTTTACGCCAGGGTTTGGTTCCAGAAGGAATGGTTGTAAATTGAAACTATTGTAAATTGAAACCCAGTTTATAATGTAAGTCAATGGGAAGTGAGGGAGTTAGGTTCCAGGCCCCTCTTAAAATTGTCATAAGTAACACCTAATACATTATTTGTAAAGCTTTGAAATGAAGACTTTAAATGCTAAACAGCAGTATAAACAGTATCAAATAATCACACAACACAGAATATATAATTAAACTAAGTTAAATGAACAAAAACATTTGCTAAACAGCATTATAAACCTAATAAAATAATCACACAACACAGACTTCACTTGCATTTTTTCTGTAAACAGTTCTTTCTATGCATTCCAATCCGGACTGATTTATAGACTGGAAGATCTTGTTCCTTTGAAATCTGCTCGATAGCTCAGGTCTGGTTAAACTAATTAATTTCAGCTTGCTTGGCTTTGCTGCAACACAAGCGGACAGCGCCACCTACTGGCTATTTTAATCAATGCACTGCATCTCAATGCTTTTCAATAGCAGTCACATGACTGGAAAAAAAGGTTGTTATTCTGAAACGGTGCAAATTGAACCGTTGGAAAACCGAGGGCCACCTGTATTAGTTTTAAATAGGAATTATTTAGTTATTAATAGTAGGTTTTATTTAGATTTATTTTAATTACATTAAAGTTAGTGGGTGTTAGGGTTAGGGTTAGACTTATGGTTAGGGGTTAATAACTTTAGTATAGTGGCAACGATGTTGGGGGCTGCAGATTAGGGGTTAATAAATGTAGGTAGGTGGCGGCGATGTTGGGGGCAGCAGATTAGGGGTTAATAAGTATAATGTAGGTGGCGGCGATGTTGGGGGCAGCAGATTAGGGATTAATAAGTATAATGTAGGTGGCGGCGATGTTGGGGGCAGCAGATTAGTGGTTAATAAGTATAATCCAAGTACTTCCACACAGGTGGAAAAATTCCAGCAGGAAATGGACCGAGATTGAGAGTTTAAAAGTTTCTTTATTAATATCCGTAAAAAGAGTACTGTGAACAGTCTGGACCAAAGTTATAACAACAGGTGATCAGTATAAAATAAATGATTACTCGTATATGAACATTAAAATACAACGAAAGATATTGAGCTAACAATATTTACTAAAGTCCTAATGTAGATGAATTAATTTAGTAAAAAAAACATCAAAATGCACATTTCACACTGAGAGCATTCCTGTTTATACCTGGTGACTGTTGTGTTCTGACAGCGAGTGTTCACAATTAAATAATGTATACTTATAATGTATCAAGATAACAAAATTTGAATCTATCCATTTTATAATATACATTAAACAAAGTAGCAAGACAACAGTATCAGTTAAATGTGGCTATAGATCCGTAAAAAATATATATATATACAACGTGTGAATTTAATATTGCTGTTTATATTATTATAGAGGGAATTTGACATGCAATTAAATTTTTGTGATATATCTAATTACCTGTAAATTATGTAAAAAACAATATACAGGTCGCACTTCTCGCATGCTCAAAGACAGAATAAGGGAGCACCTTTTGTCTTTATCAGATAAGGAACCAAAGACACCAGTAGCTAAACATTTCAGATCACATTGTGACAAACGCCATAAATATTTTTCATTTAGGGCCATAGACCATGTTCCTAAATTAAATACTGGGGGAAATAGATATGATAAATTAAACAAATGTGAAACCTTTTGGATATTCACATTACAAACAGGAGCCCCAATAGGCATAAATGAAAAATCAGACATAAAATTATTCACTGGATAATAACAATACTATCCTAAGTTAATTTTTAATCATTCACTTTTTTTCTCACTTTATACATCTTTTTCAAGGTTCTTTATAATAGTCTTTTTATATGTTTAGTTTAATTCAGCACGAATTACATTTTGCATTTAATTGCAAATTTATTAATATGGTTCTTAAATTAGGAACTATACTATATTGATTCAACAAAACACTTTTGACTTGACATTACTGTCAACGATAATATATAACACTCATAATTTACACAATCACAAAAAAAATGTTTTATGTGTTCAGCTATTTCAACATTTTCACGCACTTTTTTTCATTTATTTGATCATATTAACCACATTACATTCACATAGCTTATTTTCACTTATTATGGATATACACATTTTTTCACTTCTCTTTTAATATGAATATATCTTTTTTCAAGTCAGACATATAAGGAGGTATTAATACAATGGACCGTCTTTTATAGTATTATGGTCATTTCCCTGTAGCGATACGGCGATATTACTATTGGTCTCTACCGGTAGTCATTCAGTAAACAAGTCTCCCCATGACGAAATTGAATATAGTAAACTAATCTGTTATATATTTCTATCTATAAAGGATTTATTCCAAGTATCACTGCTATATTAAGTAATTTCTGTACTTTACGAATTATGTCCCTTTACAGGTCAGATTAACAAGGATAGTAACCATAAAAGTTAATGAATATCATGGATATATTCTTAAAGTGTTACAGCGTATATACCCAGCGTATATTGTCACAACTAGACAAGTAGGGACATTAAAAGCATCCACTGTATATCCTTTTTACAGCATCTGATTTATATGGAACATCATGATTACAACAAGCAGTTTTTTTTAAGTTACCTTATGTTTATAAATGAGGTCCCTGCCATGGCTTAATACTGAAATTAAATAAAACATTCCAATATAGCGGAAGTATACCACATAACTTTAAAGATATTAGGATATATAACAGGTTGTCATTTTTTATATGTTTCATTCCCTCTATAATAATATAAACAGCGATATTAAATTCACTCGCTGTATATATATATATTTTTTTACGGATCTATAGCCACATTTAACTGATGTTGTCTTGCTACTTTGTTTAATGTATATTATAAAATGGATAGATTCAAATTTTGTTATCTTGATACATTATAAGTATACATTATTTAATTGTGAACACTCGCTGTCAAAACACAACAGTCACCAGGTATAAACAGGAATGCAATTAACCCTTTACTATCCCTGACGAAGTGCTGTACCAGCACGAAACATGTTGGTTTGTTTGATATAGAGCTATTGGGCTGACATGCTTAAAGGCTGTGATATTGTATTTCCATTCTGTGACTATTCACAGTACTCTTTTTACGGATATTAATAAAGAAACTTTCTCCAACATAGGTGTGTCCGGTCCACGGCGTCATCCTTACTTGTGGGATATTCTCTTCCCCAACAGGAAATGGCAAAGAGCCCAGCAAAGCTGGTCACATGATCCCTCCTAGGCTCCGCCTACCCCAGTCATTCTCTTTGCCGTTGTACAGGCAACATCTCCACGGAGATGGCTTAGAGTTTTTTAGTGTTTAACTGTAGTTTTTATTATTCAATCAAGAGTTTGTTATTTTAAAATAGTGCTGGTATGTACTATTTACTCAGAAACAGAAAAGAGATGAAGATTTCTGTTTGTATGAGGAAAATGATTTTAGCAACCGTTACTAAAATCCATGGCTGTTCCACACAGGACTGTTGAGAGGAATTAACTTCAGTTGGGGGAACAGTGAGCAGTCTCTTGCTGCTTGAGGTATGACACATTCTAACAAGACGATGTAATGCTGGAAGCTGTCATTTTCCCTATGGGATCCGGTAAGCCATGTTTATTAAGATTGTAAATAAGGGCTTCACAAGGGCTTATTAAGACTGTAGACTTTTTCTGGGCTAAATCGATTCATTATTAACACATATTTAGCCTTGAGGAATCATTTAATCTGGGTATTTTGATAAGATTATATCGGCAGGCACTTTTTTAGACACCTTTCTCTTTAGGGGCTTTGCCAAATCATAGGCAGAGCCTCATTTTCGCGCCGGTGTTGCGCACTTGTTTTTGAGAGGCATGACATGCAGTCGCATGTGTGAGGAGCTCTGATACATAGAAAAGACTTTCTGAAGGCGTCATTTGGTATCGTATTCCCCTTTGGGCTTGGTTGGGTCTCAGCAAAGCAGATACCAGGGACTGTAAAGGGGTTAAAGTTAAAAACGGCTCCGGTTCCGTTATTTTAAGGGTTAAAGCTTCCAAATTTGGTGTGCAATACTTTTAAGGCTTTAAGACACTGTGGTGAAATTTTGGTGAATTTTGAACAATTCCTTCATATTTTTTCGCAATTGCAGTAATAAAGTGTGTTCAGTTTAAAATTTAAAGTGACAGTAACGGTTTTATTTTAAAACGTTTTTTGTACTTTGTTATCAAGTTTATGCCTGTTTAACATGTCTGAACTACCAGATAGACTGTGTTCTGAATGTGGGGAAGCCAGAGTTCCTTCTCATTTAAATAAATGTGATTTATGTGACAATGACAATGATGCCCAAGATGATTCCTCAAGTGAGGGGAGTAAGCATGGTACTGCATCATTCCCTCCTTCGTCTACACGAGTCTTGCCCACTCAGGAGGCCCCTAGTACATCTAGCGCGCCAATACTCCTTACTATGCAACAATTAACGGCTGTAATGGATAATTCTGTCAAAAACATTTTAGCCAAAATGCACACTTATCAGCGTAAGCGCGACTGCTCTGTTTTAGATACTGAAGAGCATGACGACGCTGATAATAATGGTTCTGAAGGGCCCCTAAACCATTCTGATGGGGCCAGGGAGGTTTTGTCTGAGGGAGAAATTACTGATTTAGGGAACATTTCTCAACAAGCTGAACCTGATGTGATTACGTTTAAATTTAAGTTGGAACATCTCCGCATCCTGCTTAAGGAGGTATTATCCACTCTGGATGATTGTGACAAGTTGGTCATCCCAGAGAAACTATGTAAAATGGACAAGTTCCTAGAGGTCCCGTGGCTCCCAGAAGCTTTTCCTATACCCAAGCGGGTGGCGGACATTGTAAATAAAGAATGGGAAAGGCCCGGTATTCCTTTCGTCCCTCCCCCCATATTTAAAAAATTGTTTCCTATGGTCGACCCCAGAAAGGACTTATGGCAGACAGTCCCCAAGGTCGAGGGAGCGGTTTCCACTTTAAACAAACGCACCACTATACCCATAGAAGATAGTTGTGCTTTCAAAGATCCTATGGATAAAAAATTAGAAGGTTTACTTAAAAAGATGTTTGTTCAGCAGGGTTACCTTCTACAACCAATTTCATGCATTGTCCCTGTCGCTACAGCCGCGTGTTTCTGGTTTGATGAGCTGGTAAAGGCGGTCGATAGTGATTCTCCTCCTTATGAGGAGATTATGGACAGAATCAATGCTCTCAAATTGGCTAATTCTTTCACCCTAGAATTCTGGGTTTGCTATTGTGGCGCGCAGATCGCTTTGGTTGAAATCTTGGTCAGCTGATGCGTCTTCCAAGAACAAGCTACTTAACATTCCTTTCAAGGGGAAAACGCTGTTTGGCCCTGACTTGAAAGAGATTATCTCTGATATCACTGGGGGTAAGGGCCACGCCCTTCCTCAGGATCGGCCTTTCAAGGCCAAAAATAAACCTAATTTTCGTCCCTTTCGTAGAAACGGACCAGCCCAAAGTGCTACGTCCTCTAAGCTAGAGGGTAATACTTCTCAAGCCAAGCCAGCTTGGAGACCAATGCAAGGCTGGAACAAGGGAAAGCAGGCCAAGAAACCTGCCACTGCTACCAAGACAGCATGAAATGTTGGCCCCCGATCCGGGACCGGATCTGGTGGGGGGCAGACTCTCTCTCTTCGCTCGGGCTTGGGCAAGAGATGTTCTGGATCCTTGGGCGCTAGAAATAGTCTCCCAAGGTTATCTTCTGGAATTCAAGGGGCTTCCCCCAAGGGGGAGGTTCCACAGGTCTCAGTTGTCTTCAGACCACATAAAAAGACAGGCATTCTTACGTTGTGTAGAAGACCTGTTAAAAATGGGAGTGATTCATCCTGTTCCATTAGGAGAACAAGGGATGGGGTTCTACTCCAATCTGTTCATAGTTCCCAAAAAAGAGGGAACGTTCAGACCAATCTTAGATCTCAAGATCTTAAACAAGTTTCTCAAGGTTCCATCGTTCAAAATGGAAACCATTCGAACAATTCTTCCTTCCATCCAGGAAGGTCAATTCATGACCACGGTGGATTTAAAGGATGCGTATCTACATATTCCTATCCACAAGGAACATCATCGGTTCCTAAGGTTCGCATTCCTGGACAAGCATTACCAGTTCGTGGCGCTTCCTTTCGGATTAGCCACTGCTCCAAGGATTTTCACAAAGGTACTAGGGTCCCTTCTAGCTGTGCTAAGACCAAGGGGCATTGCTGTAGTACCTTACTTGGACGACATTCTGATTCAAGCGTCGTCCCTTCCTCAAGCAAAGGCTCACACGGACATCGTCCTGGCCTTTCTCAGATCTCACGGATGGAAAGTGAACGTGGAAAAGAGTTCTCTATCTCCGTCAACAAGGGTTCCCTTCTTGGGGACAATAATAGACTCCTTAGAAATGAGGATTTTTCTGACAGAGGCCAGAAAAACAAAACTTCTAGACTCTTGTCGGATACTTCATTCCGTTCCTCTTCCTTCCATAGCGCAGTGCATGGAAGTGATAGGTTTGATGGTAGCGGCAATGGACATAGTTCCTTTTGCGCGCATTCATCTAAGACCATTACAACTGTGCATGCTCAGTCAGTGGAATGGGGACTATACAAACTTGTCTCCGAGGATACAAGTAAATCAGAGGACCAGAGACTCACTCCGTTGGTGGCTGTCCCTGGACAACCTGTCTCAAGGGATGACCTTCCGCAGACCAGAGTGGGTCATTGTCACGACCGACGCCAGTCTGATGGGCTGGGGCGCGGTCTGGGGATCCCTGAAAGCTCAGGGTCTTTGGTCTCGGGAAGAATCTCTTCTACCGATAAATATTCTGGAACTGAGAGCGATATTCAATGCTCTCAAGGCTTGGCCTCAGCTAGCGAGGGCCAAGTTCATACGGTTTCAATCAGACAACATGACAACTGTTGCGTACATCAACCATCAGGGGGGAACAAGGAGTTCCCTGGCGATGGAAGAAGTGACCAAAATCATTCTATGGGCGGAGTCTCACTCCTGCCACCTGTCTGCTATCCACATCCCAGGAGTGGAAAATTGGGAAGCGGATTTTCTGAGTCGTCAGACATTGCATCCGGGGGAGTGGGAACTCCATCCGGAAATCTTTGCCCAAGTCACTCAACTGTGGGGCATTCCAGACATGGATCTGATGGCCTCTCGTCAGAACTTCAAAGTTCCTTGCTACGGGTCCAGATCCAGGGATCCCAAGGCGGCTCTAGTGGATGCACTAGTAGCACCTTGGACCTTCAAACTAGCTTATGTATTCCCGCCGTTTCCTCTCATCCCCAGGCTGGTAGCCAGGATCAATCAGGAAAGGGCGTCGGTGATCTTGATAGCTCCTGCGTGGCCACGCAGGACTTGGTATGCAGATCTGGTGAATATGTCATCGGCTCCACCATGGAAGCTACCTTTGAGACGAGACCTTCTTGTTCAAGGTCCGTTCGAACATCCGAATCTGGTCTCACTCCAGCTGACTGCTTGGAGATTGAACGCTTGATCTTATCGAAGCGAGGGTTCTCAGATTCTGTTATCGATACTCTTGTTCAGGCCAGAAGGCCTGTAACTAGAAAGATTTACCACAAAATTTGGAAAAAATATATCTGTTGGTGTGAATCTAAAGGATTCCCTTGGGACAAGGTTAAGATTCCTAAGATTCTATCCTTCCTTCAAGAAGGATTGGAAAAAGGATTATCTGCAAGTTCCCTGAAGGGACAGATTTCTGCCTTGTCTGTGTTACTTCACAAAAAGCTGGCAGCTGTGCCAGATGTTCAAGCCTTTGTTCAGGCTCTGGTTAGAATCAAGCCTGTTTACAAACCTTTGACTCCTCCTTGGAGTCTCAACTTAGTTCTTTCAGTTCTTCAGGGGGTTCCGTTTGAACCCTTACATTCCGTTGATATTAAGTTATTATCTTGGAAAGTTTTGTTTTTGGTTGCAATTTCTTCTGCTAGAAGAGTTTCAGAATTATCTGCTCTGCAGTGTTCTCCTCCTTATCTGGTGTTCCATGCAGATAAGGTGGTTTTACGTACTAAACCTGGTTTTCTTCCAAAAAACATTAACCAGGAGATTATCGTACCTTCTCTGTGTCCGAAACCAGTTTCGAAGAAGGAACGTTTGTTGCACAATTTGGATGTTGTTCGCGCTCTAAAATTCTATTTAGATGCTACAAAGGATTTTAGACAAACATCTTCCTTGTTTGTTGTTTATTCTGGTAAAAGGAGAGGTCAAAAAGCAACTTCTACCTCTCTCTCTTTTTGGATTAAAAGCATCATCAGATTGGCTTACGAGACTGCCGGACGGCAGCCTCCCGAAAGAATCACAGCTCATTCCACTAGGGCTGTGGCTTCCACATGGGCCTTCAAGAACGAGGCTTCTGTTGATCAGATATGTAGGGCAGCGACTTGGTCTTCACTGCACACTTTTACCAAATTTTACAAGTTTGATACTTTTGCTTCTTCTGAGGCTATTTTTGGGAGAAAGGTTTTGCAAGCCGTGGTGCCTTCCATCTAGGTGACCTGATTTGCTCCCTCCCATCATCCGTGTCCTAAAGCTTTGGTATTGGTTCCCACAAGTAAGGATGACGCCGTGGACCGGACACACCGATGTTGGAGAAAAAAGAATTTATGTTTAACAGATAAATTACTTTATCCAAAGGTGTGTCCGGTCCACGGCCCCCCCGGGTTTTTTAATCAGGTCTGATAATTTATTTTATTTAACTACAGTCACCACGGTATCATATGGTTTCTCCTATGCAAATATTCCTCCTTAACGTCGGTCGAATGACTGGGGTAGGCGGAGCCTAGGAGGGATCATGTGACCAGCTTTGCTGGGCTCTTTGCCATTTCCTGTTGGGGAAGAGAATATCCCACAAGTAAGGATGACGCCGTGGACCGGACACACCGTTGGAGAAAGTAATTTATCAGGTAAACATAAATTCTGTTTTTAAACTCTCAATCTCGGTCCATTTCCTGCTGGAATTTTTCCACCTGTGTGGAAGTACTTGGATTGTATCATTTTTTGGCGGTTTGTCCTGGCTTCATACCGCTCCCAGCAGCTTCACAAGCACTCTCTCCCACTGGATGCACCACACAGTGGTTACACTAACGGAGGAATTTCTTTCCAACATTTGCTGTGACCCACAGCATTGCAAGACATCAGTGACTGCTGAAAGAGGAATAACTTATAACCCCACATTTAAGAAGAAGGGTGAGTGAGTGAGTGACCTGTTTTCGATGTGTTTATTTGGACTTGCAATACTTATTGCAGATTTTGTTGCCACATACATACATAGTGGGACTTGTCTATATTAAATAGAAATTCTTGGGGCTGTAAAGAAATAGGGGCAACAGGAGATATTGGAACTTTATATGTTTTTGTACACATTTACTACACCTGTTCAGCCTCTGAAAAGAAACAGCTACCCTGATTTAAGGAAGTTACTAAACACACTATTTATTCCCTTAGGCTTGTATATGACATAAATACAAGTTAACTTTTGGGATATAGTTCAGCGTTTTTTTGTTAATAAGTATAATGTAGGTGTCGGCAATGTCGGGGGCGGCAGATTAGGGGTTAATAAATGTAAGATTAGGGGTGTTTAGACTCTGGGTTTATGTTAGGGTGTTAGGTGTAAACATAACTTTTCTTTCCCCATAGGAATCAATAGGGTTGCGTTACGGAGCTTTACGCTTCTTTATTGCAGGTGTTAGACTTTATTTCAGCCGGCTCTCCCCATTGATGTCTATGGTGAAATCGTGCACAAGCACGTAAAACCAGCTTACCGCCGCTCACCGCAGCGCTGGTATTGGAGTGCGGTATTGAGCTCAGTTTTGCTCTATGCTCACTTTTTGTCTGCTAACGCCGGTTTTTTTTAAACCTGTTATACCAGCGTTGTAGGTAAGTGAGCGGTGACAATAACTTGCAAGTTAGCACCGCACCCCTCATAACGCAAAACTCGTAATCTAGCCGTTTGCCTCCTATGGAGGTGGTGAAGTAAGTTTGTGCTTGATTTTTATAGCGCTTCTAAGCATTCTGAAGCCCAATTCCTCTCAGAGTACAGTGTTTGTCAGAGGGATGTGAACAGAGTATCGCCTATTGATTTTATGGTTTTCCTCGCGGGAAATCTTTTTAAAGGTTCTCTGTTATCGGTCGTAGGGATTCATTTCCTACCTCCCTTTTCAGATCGACGATGTATGTTTTCATTATTTAAGACCCTCTCAGCTATGGTTTGGCGCTTTATGTATTAATATAAATTTAATATAAAGTTTTAAATATATGTATTTTACTTATATTTGCCATGAGTCAGGTCTATGTATATTAACTTTTGCAGACTGTCAGTTTCAGTTTGGGAAGCATGTTTTGGTTTATTTTTCACCCCACTTCCTATATGCTTATTTGCCTTCTATATGCTCAGGGGGCTATGCTGTTTGCATTTTTACCCATTCCTGAAACTGTCATATAAGGAAATTGTATATTTTGCTTTAAAGTTGTTTTTTCTTTTACGTTTTGCAAGATGTCTCAATCTGATCCTGTCTCAGAAGCAACTGTTGGAACCCTGTTACCAAAGCTAAGTGTATCTGTTGTAAGTTAGCTGAGATTATATCACCAGCTTTAGTATGTAACAGTTGCCATGATAAGCTTTTGCATGCAGAAAACGTCCCCATCAGTTCTAGTATAGTTTCTGTTGTCCCTTCAACATCTAATGTACATGATATCCCTGTTGATAGGAAAAATGATATTGCTGATGCGATACAGAAGGCTTTGTCTGCTATTCCGCCTTCTAATAAACGTAAAAGGTCTTTTAAAACTTCTCATAAGTTTGATGAAATGTCTAATGACCGACAACATACTGAAATATACTCCTCTGATGAGGAGCTCTCTGATTCAGAAGATCCTACCTCAGACATTGACACTGACAAATCTACCTATCTTTTCAAGATTGAGTATATTCGTTCATTGTTAAAAGAAGTGTTGGTTACTTTGGATATTGAGGCGTCTAGTCCTCTTGATACCAAAACTAGTAAACGTTTAAATTCTATTTCTTTCATGTAATTAGCAAGAGTCCATGAGCTAGTGACGTATGGGATATACATTCCTACCAGGAGGGGCAAAGTTTCCGAAACCTCAAAATGCCTATAAATACACCCCTCACCACACCCACAAATCAGTTTTACAAACTTTGCCTCCTGTGGAGGTGGTGAAGTAAGTTTGTGCTAGATTCTTCGTTGATATGCGCTCCGCAGCAGGTTGGAGCCCGGTTTTCCTCTCAGCGTGCAGTGAATGTCAGAGGGATGTGAAGAGAGTATTGCCTATTTGAATTCAATGATCTCCTTCTACGGGGTCTATTTCATAGGTTCTCTGTTATCGGTCGTAGAGATTCATCTCTTACCTCCCTTTTCAGATCGACGATATACTCTTATATATACCATTACCTCTACTGATTCTCGTTTCAGTACTGGTTTGGCTTTCTACTACATGTAGATGAGTGTCCTGGGGTAAGTAAGTCTTATTTTCTGTGACACTCTAAGCTATGGTTGGGCACTTTTATATAAAGTTCTAAATATATGTGTTTAAACATTTATTTGCCTTGATTCAGGATGTTCAACGTTCCTTATTTCAGACAGTCAGTTTCATATTTGGGATAATGCATATGAATAAATCATTTTTTTCTTACCTTAAAATTTGACTTTTTTCCTGTGGGCTGTTAGGCTCGCGGGGGCTGAAAATGCTTCATTTTATTGCGTCATTCTTGGCACGGACTTTCTTGGCGCAAAATTATTTTTTTTTTAATTTCCGGCGTCATACGTGTCGCCGGAAGTTGCGTCATTTTTTTGACGTTTTTGCGCCAAAAAATTTCGGCGTTACCGGATTTGGCGCCAAAAGCATTTAGGCGCCAAATAATGTGGGCGGCTTTTTTGGCGCTAAAAAATTCGAGCGTCATTGTTGTCTCCACAATATTTAAGTCTCATTATTTATTGCTTCTGGTTGCTAGAAGCTTGTTCATTGTCATTTTTTTCCCATTCCTGAAACTGTCATTTAAGGAATTTGATCATTTTTGCTTTATATGTTGTTTTTTTCTATTACATATTGCAAGATGTCTCAGATTGTCCCTGAATCAGAAGCCACTTCTGGAAAAACGCTTAACTGAGTTTCAGTTCTACCAAAGCTAAGTTCATTTATTTTAAATGTTATAAATGTTTATCTTTAGCTATGGTTTGTAATAAGGTATTATGATATACTTTTACATGCAGAATCCATTAGTGTTTACGCTTTATATATTTCCATTCTTACATTTTATGTACAAGAAATATTTAGAAGATTTATAAGAAATATTTTCTGATTCTATTTTAAAGGCTTTGTCTGACTTTGTGCCTTCTAATAAAATTTTTAGGTCTTTTTCACTTCTTTTTTAATTATTGAAGTTTCAAATGACCAACAACATACTGATTTATCCTTCTCTGATGATGTTTTTTCTCTTTCAGAAATTTTCTTCATCAGATATTGACACTAACAAATCTACTTTTTTATTATTTTTCTATTATTAAAGTACATTTGTTCTTTGTTGAAAAGGTGTTGATTATTTTGGATATTAAGGTAACTAGTTCTTTAAGACTAGCTGACTCTATTTCTGCCTATTTATTTCTTCTGTGTTTTCAGAGGTTTTCTTTCCAATTCCCCATTCTAGGGAATGGAATAGGCTGAGAATTTTCTTTTAAACCTTTTTCAAAGGTTTTAAACTATATTCTTTGCCAGCAGTTAAATTCAATTTGGAGGGTTCTCCAATTTATTGGGGCTATCTCTACTTCTACTAATTATGCTATTGTTTCTATAGCAAAATAGTATTTATTTTCCTTTAGATAGTTGTATCTTATTTATGGAAAATTATTTAGTTTCAGGTACTTTTCTTGGTCCTGTGATTTATTTGGATATTGCAATTGCTTCATTTTTTCTGTTTACTTTAAGATCAAGTATCAGATTATGATTTATTTTAGCATTGTTAAAGGACAACATTTACTAGACTAGGTGCTGTTGCATTTGTCTTGTTGTTTTGCATTTATTGATTATGCAAGTCCACTGTATTGACTGGTCCTTTAAACTGGACTTTCATGCTAATAATTCCATTTGTGTCTTCATTTTATTGAATATTTTCGCAAATGAGGGTTAATCTATGTCTTTAGCTATTTTAGCTAGAAGAATTTTGTTCTAAGATAATCAATTATTTGTTTTTATAATTGGATTCAATTCTTAACTGTTACTCTGGGCTTCAAGATTGAGTTCTAAGACTAAAACTTTAAGCTTATACTAGTTTAATTGTTCTTATTAAGGAACGAATTCCTGAGTTCTTTCCCAAGTAACATGTTTGTAATTGGGGTTCGAAATCAGCTCCCTAATATTGCGATGTACGTGCCGTATTCCAGCTTGGCTGGTAAGGGGCAGGTTAAGACTTCTTTGAAAATTATTTGGTTCTATTTTGTCCAAATTTCTTTGATTTTATTCCAGTAAGGCTAACACTTTCTTTAAGTGTGTTTCTGTCCTATATATTTTGGGTACTGTTGAAGCATGGCTGGGCACCCATGGGGTTCAAGTGCTGCTCAGACCTGGAATCTTCTGGGGTATTTCTTCCAGTTCCTTTTTTAGGAACCGGGTTTGGAGTTTTATTCAAACTATTTTGCCTTTGTATGGTCATTGATAGCATTATTTGTTTTCATTAGATACAATAAATGCATATTTTCATTTTTCTGTTTTCATTCAGATTATTTTCTGAGGATGCGGAATCTCATATGATTCACTTGCTCTTCGGGACATAGTTAGAGGTTCTTTTTTTCGAAAGCTCTTGATTCCTCACACAAGGGTCACCTTTTTTTAGGTTTCCAGAAAGTTTGTGTCACTGTCTTTGTCTCTATCAGACAAGGGATAATTCTATTGGGTTCTGTCTGTCGGTACCTTTAGTCTCTATTATTTCCTTCAGTTGCTATATATGCATAGAAGTTTTAGGTCTTATGGCCTCGGCATTGGATTCAATTCCCTTTGCTCATTTTCACTAGAAAGAACCTTTCCAGTCTTTTATGAGTGTTGTTTCTTCTAGATTATGGTTGGAGGATCAATTTACCAATCAGTTCGTTGATTCCTCAGACAAGGGTAACCTTTTAGGTTTCCTGATAGATTCAGTGTCCTTGGCTCTGTCTCTGACGGACAAGAGACGTCTGAAATTGGTTTCAGCTTGTCGAAACCTTCAGTCTCAATCTTTCCCTTCGGTAGCCTTATGCATGGAAATTCTAGGTCTTATGACTGCTGCATTGGACGCGGTTCCCTTTGCTCGTTTTCACATGCGACCTCTTCAGCTCTGTATGCTGAACCAGTGGTGCAGGGATTATACAAAGATATCTCAATTAATATCTTTAAAACCGATTGTTCGACACTTTATGACGTGGTGGACAGACCACCATCGTTTAATTCAGGGGGCTTCTTTTGTTCTTCCAACCTGGACTGGGATTTCAACAGATGCAAGTCTGACAGGTTGGGGAGCTGTTTGGGGGTCTCTGACAGCACAAGGGGTTTGGGAATCTCAGGAGGTGAGATTACCAATCAATATTTTCGAACTCCGTGCAATTTTCAGAGCTCTTCAGTCATGGCCTCTTCTAAAGAGAGAGTCGTTCATTTGTTTTCAGATGGACAATGTCACAACTGTGGCATATGTCAATCATCAAGGAGGGACTCACAGTCCTCTGGCTATGAAGAAGTATCTCGAATTCTGGTTTGGGCGGAATCCAGCTCCTGTCTAATTTCTGCGGTTCATATCCCAGGTATAGACAATTGGGAAGCGGATTATCTCAGTCACCAAACGTTACATCCGGGCGAATGGTCTCTTCACCCAGAGGTATTTCTTCAGATTGTTCAAATGTGGGGACTTCCAGAAATAGATCTGATGGCTTCTCATCTAAACAAGAAGCTTCCCAGGTATCTGTCCAGATCCAGGGATCCTCAGGCGGAGGCAGTGGATGCATTGTCACTTCCTTGGAAGTATCATCCTGCCTATATCTTTCCACCTCTAGTTCTTCTTCAAAGAGTAATTTCCAAGATTCTAAGGGGTGCTCGTCTGTTCTGCTGGTGGCTCCAGCATGGCCTCACAGGTTTTGGTATGCGGATCTTGTCCGGATGGCCACTTGCCAACCGTGGACTCTTCCGTTAAGACCAGACCTTCTATCACAAGGTCCTTTTTTCCATCAGGATCTCAAATCCTTAATTTTGAAGGTATAGAGATTGAACGCTTGATTCTCAGTCATAGAGGTTTCTCTGACTCTCTGATTAATACTATGTTACAGGCTCGTAAATCTGTATCTAGGAAGATATATTATTGAGTCTGGAAGGTTTACATTTCTTGGTGTTTTTTCTCATCATTTTTCTTGGCATTCTTTTAGAATTCCTAGAATTTTACAGTTTCTTCAGGATGGTTTGGATAAAGGTTTGTCTGCAAGTTCCTTGAAGGACAAATCTCTGCTCTTTCTGTTCTTTTTCACAGAAAGATTACTAGTCTTCCTGTTATTCATTGTTTTGTACAAGCTTTGGTTCGTATAAAACCTGTTATTAAGTCAATTTCTCCAACATAGGTGTGTCCGGTCCACGGCGTCATCCTTACTTGTGGGATATTCTCTTCCCCAACAGGAAATGGCAAAGAGCCCAGCAAAGCTGGTCACATGATCCCTCCTAGGCTCCGCCTTCCCCAGTCATTCTCTTTGCCGTTGCACAGGCAACATCTCCACGGAGATGGCTCAGAGTTTTTTATCTGTTTTACTTCACAAGAAGCTGGCGGCTGTGCCAGATGTTCAGGCTTTTGTTCAGGCCCTGGTTAGAATCAAGCCTGTTTACAAACCTTTGACTCCTCCTTGGAGTCTCAATTTAGTTCTTTCAGTTCTTCAAGGGGTTCCGTTTGAACCCTTACATTCCGTAGATATTAAGTTATTATCTTGGAAAGTTTTGTTTTTGGTTGCAATTTCTTCTGCTAGAAGAGTTTCAGAGTTATCTGCTCTGCAGTGTTCTCCTCCTTATCTGGTGTTCCATGCAGATAAGGTGGTTTTGCGTACTAAACCTGGTTTTCTTCCGAAAGTTGTTTCTAACAAAAATATTAACCAGGAGATAGTTGTGCCTTCTTTGTGTCCGAATCCAGTTTCAAAGAAGGAACGTTTGTTGCACAATTTGGATGTAGTTCGTGCTCTAAAATTCTATTTAGAGGCTACAAAGGATTTCAGACAAACATCTTCCTTGTTTGTTGTTTATTCTGGTACAAGGAGAGGTCAAACAGCAACTTCTACCTCTCTCTCTTTTTAGCTTAAAAGCATCATCAGATTGGCTTATGAGACTGCCGGACGGCAGCCTCCTGATAGAATCACAGCTCATTCCACTAGGGCTGTGGCTTCCACATGGGCCTTCAAGAACGAGGCTTCTGTTGATCAGATATGTAAGGCAGCGACTTGGTCTTCACTGCACACTTTTACCAAATTTTACAAATTTGATACTTTTGCTTCTTCTGAGGCTATTTTTGGGAGAAAGGTTTTGCAAACCGTGGTGCCTTCCATCTAGGTGACCTGATTTGCTCCCTTCCATCATCCGTGTCCTAAAGCTTTGGTATTGGTTCCCACAAGTAAGGATGACGACGTGGACCGGACACACCTATGTTGGAGAAAACAGAATTTATGTTTACCTGATAAATTACTTTCTCCAACGGTGTGTCCGGTCCACGGCCCGCCCTGGTTTTTTAATCAGGTCTGATGATTTAATTTTTCTAACTACAGTCACCACGGTATCATATGATTTCTCCTATGCAAATATTCCTCCTTTACGTCGGTCGAATGACTGGGGAAGGCGGAGCCTAGGAGGGATCATGTGACCAGCTTTGCTGGGCTCTTTGCCATTTCCTGTTGGGGAAGAGAATATCCCACAAGTAAGGATGACGCCGTGGACCGGACACACCGTTGGAGAAAGTAATTTATCAGGTAAACATAAATTCTGTTTTCTCCTCCTTGGAGTTTGAATTTGGTTCTGGGGGCTCTTCAAGCTCCTCCGTTTGAACCTATGCATTCACTGGACATTAAATTACTTTCTTGAAAAGTTTTGTTTCTTTTGGCCATCTCTTCTGCTAGAAGAGTTTCTGAATTATCTGCTCTTTCTTGTGAGTCTCCTTTTCTGATTTTTCATCAGGATAAGGCGGTGTTGCAAACTTCTTTTAAATTCTTACCTAAGGTTGTGAATTCTAACAACATTAGTAGAGAAATTGTGGTTCCTTCATTATGTCCTAATCCTAAGAATTCTAAGGAGAGATCATTGCATTCTTTGGATGTAGTTAGAACTTTGAAATATTATGTTGAAGCTACTAAGAATTTCCGAAAGACTTCTAGTCAATTTGTTATCTTTTCCGGTTCTAGGAAAGGTCAGAAGGCCTCTGCCATTTCTTTGGCATCTTGGTTGAATCTTTAATTCATCATGCTTATGTCGAGTCGGGTCAAACTCCGCCTCTAAGGATTACAGCTCATTCTACTAGGTAAGTTTCTACTTCCTGGGCGTTTAGGAATGAAGCTTCGGTTGATCAGATTTGCAAAGCAGCAACTTGGTCTTCTTTGCATACTTCTACTAAATTCTACCATTTTGATGTGTTTTCTTCTTCTGAAGCAGTTTTTGGTAGAAAAGTTCTTCAGGCAGCTGTTTCAGTTTGATTCTTCTGCTTATAATTTCAGTTTTTTTCATTATAAGATTTAAACTTTATTTTGGGTGTGGATTATTTTCAGCGGAATTGGCTGTCTTTATTTTATCCCTCCCTCTCTAGTGACTCTTGCGTGGAAGATCCACATCTTGGGTATTCATTATCCCATACGTCACTAGCTCATGGACTCTTGCTAATTACGTGAAAGAAAACATAATTTATGTAAGAACTTACCTGATAAATTCATTTCTTTCATATTAGCAAGAGTCCATGAGGCCCACCCTTTTTGTGGTGGTTATGATTTTTTTGTATAAAGCACAATTATTCCAATTCCTTGTTGATGCTTTCACTCCTTTCTTATCACCCCACTTCTTGGCTATGCGTTAAACTGATTTGTGGGTGTGGTGAGGGGTGTATTTATAGGCATTTTGAGGTTTCGGAAACTTTGCCCCTCCTGGTAGGAATGTATATCCCATACGTCACTAGCTCATGGACTCTTGCTAATATGAAAGAAATGAATTTATCAGGTAAGTTCTTACATAAATTATGTTTTATAAGCCTCCTGTGGTTACTCCTGAGGTTTTCCCAGTTCCTGATGCTATTTTTGGCATGATTGCTAAGGAATGGATTAAGCATGGTACTTCTTGTCCCAAAGAAAGAAAATTCATTCAGGCCAGTTCTGGATCTGAAGTTTTTGAATCGTTTTGTAAGAGTCCCAACTTTCAAGATGGTTACTATAAGGACTATTCTACCTTTTGTTAAGAAAGGTTATTATATGTCCACGATAGACTTACAGGATGCATATCTTCACATTCCGATTCATCCAGATCACTATCGGTTTCTGAGATTCTCTTTTCTAGACAAGCATTACCAATTTGTCACTCTTCCATTTGGCCTAGCAACAGCACCAAGGATCTTTTCAAAGGTTCTCGGTGCCCTGCTAACTGTAATCAGAGAACAGGGTATTGCGGTATGTCCTTATTTGGATGATATCTTGGTACTAGCTCAGTCTTTATATTTAGCCAAATCTCACACGAATCAACTAGTGTTGTTTCTTCAAAGACATGGTTGGAGGATCAATTTACCAAAAAGTTTCTTGATTCCTCAGACAAGGGTCACCTGTTTAGGTTTCCAGATAGATTCAGTGTCCATGACTTTAACAGACAAGAGACAAATGAAACTGGTTTCAGTTTCTCGAAACCTTCAGTCTCAATCATTCCCTTCAGTGGCTTTGTGCATGGAAGTTTTAGGTCTCATGACTGCTGCATCGGATGCGATCCCCTTTGCTCGTTTCCATATGAGACTTCTGCAGCTTTGTATGCGGAATCAATGGTGCATGGATTATACTTGGATATCAAAATTGATATACTTAAATCCCAACATTCAACTCTCTCTGACTTAGTGGTTAGACCATCATCGTGTAATTCAGGAGGCCTCTTTTGTTCGTCCTACCTGGACTGTGATCACAACAGATGCAAGTCTTTCAGGTTGGGGAGCTGTCTGGGGATCTCTGACAGCACAAGGGGTTTGGAAACCTCAAGAGGCGAAGTTACCAATCAATATTTTAGAACCCCGTGCTATATTTAGGGCTCTTCAGGTTTGGCCTCTGCTAAAGAGAGAACCATTCATTTGTTTTCAGACGGACAATATCACTGTGGCAAATGTCAATCATCAGGATGTGACTCGCAGTCCCCTGGCTATGAAAGAAGTATCTTGGATATTTTCTTGGGCGGAATCCAGCTCTTGTCTAATTTCTGCGGTCCATATCCCAGGTGTAGACAATTGGGAAGTGGATTATCTCAGCTGTCAGCCCTTACATCCGGGGGAGTAATCTCTCCATCCAGATGTATTTTGTCAGATTGTTCAGATGTGGGGTCTTCCAGAAATAGATCTGATGGCTTCTCATCTAAACAAGAAACTTACCAGGTACCTATCCAGGTCCAGGGATCCTCAGGCGGAGATGGTGGATGCGTTAGCAGTTCCTTGGTTTTACCAACCTGCTTATATCTTTCCGCCTCTAGTTCTTCTTCCAAGAGAGATCTCCAAGATCATCATGGAACAATCATATGTGTTTCTGATAGAACCAGCGTGGCATCACAGGTTTTGGTATGCGGATCTTGTCAGGATGTCCAGTTGCCAACCTTGGCCACTTCCTCTAAGGCCAGACCTTCTGTCTCAAGGGCCGTTTTTCCATCAGGATCTCAAATCGTTAAATTTGAAGGTATGGAAATTGAACGCTTAGTGCTTAGTCATAGAGGTTTCTCTGACTCAGTAATTAATACTATGCTACAGGCTCGTAAATCTGTTTCAAGGAAGATTTATTATCGAGTTTGGAAGACCTATATTTCATGGTGTTCTTCTTATAAATGTTCCTGGCATTCTTTTAGAATTCCTAGAATTTTACAGTTTCTTCAGGATGGTTTGGATAAGGGTTTGTCTGCAAGTTCTTTGAAGGGACAAATCTCTGCTCTTTCTGTTTTATTTCATAGAAAGATTGCTGAACTTCCTGATATTCACTGTTTTGTTCAGGCTTTGGTTCTTATCAAGCCTGTGGTTAATTCAATCTCTCCTCCTTGGAGTCTTAATTTGGTTTTGAAGACTTTGCAGGCTCCTCCTTTTTAGCCTATGCATTCTTTGTATATTAAACTACTTTCTTGGAAAGTGTTGTTTCTTTTGGCTATCTCTTCAGCTAGAAGAGTTTCTGAATTGTCTGCCCTCTCTTGTGAGTCTCCTTTCTCTTGTAAAGGTGTATCCAGTCCACGGGTTCATCCATTACTTGTGGGATATTCTCCTTCCCAACAGGAAGCTGCAAGAGGACACCCACAGCAGAGCTGTCTATATAGCTCCTCCCCTAACTGCCGCCCCCAGTCATTTTCTTGCAGCTCTCGACAAGAAAGGAAGTATCAAGAGAGATGTGGTGACTTAGTGTAGTTTTTACCTTCAATCAAAAGTTTGTTATTTTTAAACGGTACTGGCGTTGTACTGTTTTTACTCTCAGGTAGAAATTGGAAGAAGACTTCTGCCTGGAAGTTTGATGATCTTAGCGGTTTGTAACTAAGGTCCATTGCTGTTCTCACACATAACTGACGAATATGGAAAGAAAACTTCAGTTGGGGGGACGGTCTGCAGATTGCCTGCTTTGAGGTATGTTCAGTATATTTTTTTCTAGAGAGATGATAAGGTCTAGAAAATGCTGACAGTGCCTGGTATATTTAAGGTAAGCCTGATACAGTGATTTAACAACAACTGGGATCATGCTTGCAAAAAGGGATAATATTCATGTTAATACCTATATTACTTAGTGTAAAAACGTTTGCATGATTTATAAATAAAAACGTTTTTTCTCTGAGGGTGATAAATCTTTATTTGGGGCCTAGTTTCCACATGGCTTGTTAGATTACTCCTAGGAGTACTTTTTTAAGGCCCTCTGACTTTGAGTGCATGGTGGGAGGGGCCTATTTTCGTTTTCAGTCTGAGACATCCAGCTTCCCTGAAGGAGTCCTCTGGCTTATAGGACCTCTATAGAGGGTTTTGTTCCTGCAAAAATCGTTTTTAAAGGCAGGTAGGAGCCACAGCAGAGCTGTGGCAGTGTGTTTGACTGTTTGTTAACAGGTTTAATGTTTTTCTAATTCGTTTTTGGGCCTGAGGGGTTAATCATCCATTTGCAAGTGGGTGCAATGCTGCTTTAGTCCCTTATACACACTGTAAACATTTTGTAAAGTTTACTACTTTTTTCACTGTTTTGCAGTTTATGTGGTAGTTTTTTTTCTCTTAAAGGCACAGTACCGTTTTTTATTATTGCTTTTATCACCTGAGGTTTCTGAGACTGACAAAAGGGAGGTTATGCCATCTAGCTCTCCCCACGTGTCAGAACCTATAACGCCCGCTCAAGTGACGCCAAGTACATCTAGCGCGTCCAATGCGTTTACTTTACAAGACATGGCGGCAGTTATGAATCATACCCTCACAGAGGTATTGTCCAAACTGCCAGGGTTACAAGGAAAGCGAGACAGCTCTGGGGCTAGAACAAATACAGAGCTCTCTGACGCTCTCTGTAGCTCTCTGTAGCTATGTCTGATATACCCTCACAATGTGCAGAAGTTGAAGCAGGAGAGCTTTTATCTGTGGGTGACTTCTCTGATTCAGTCTGACTCTGAAATGACAGCATTTAAATTTAAGCTTGAACACCTCCGCTTGTTGCTCAGGGAGGTTTTAGCGACTCTGGATGACTGTGACACCATTGTAGTCCCAGAGAAATTGTGTAAAATGGACAAATACTTTGCAGTGCCTGTTTACACTGATGTTTTTCCAATCCCTAAGAGGTTTTCAGAAATTATTACTAAGGAATGGGATAGACCAGGTGTGCCATTCTCTCCCCCTCCTGCTTTTAAGAAAATGTTTTCTATAGATGCTGCTACACGGGACTTGTGGCAGACGGTCCCTAAGGTGGAGGGAGCAGTCTCTACCCTAGCTAAGCGTACAACTATTCCTAGTTGTGCTTTCCTAGATCCCATGGATAAGAAATTAGAGGGTTTCCTTAAGAAAATCTTTATACAACAAGGTTTTATTCTCCAGCCTCTTGCATGCATTGCCCCAGTCACTGCTGCAACGGCTTTCTGGTTCGAGTCTCTGGAGGAGGCTTTACAGGTAGAGACCCCGTTGGATGATATCCTTGAAAGGCTTAAAGCTCTTAAGTTAGCCAATTAATTTATTTTCCGTTTTTCATTTAACCAAGCTAACGGCTAAAAATTCAGGTTTTGCCATTCAGGCACGTAGGGCGCTATGGCTTAAATCCTGGTCAGCTGATGTCACTTCAAAGTCTAAACTTCTCAAGATCCCCTTCAAAGGGCAGACCCTATTTGGGCCTGGACTGAAGGAGATCATTTCTGATATTACTGGAGGAAAAGGCCACGCCCTTCCCCAGGATAGGTCCAACAAGTTAAGGACCAAACAGACTAATTTTCGTTCCTTTCGAAACTTCAAGAGTGGCGCAGCTTCATCTTCCTCTTCTACAAAACAAGAGGGGAATTTTGCCCAGTCCAAGCCAGTCTGGAGACCTAACTAGGCTTGGAACAAGGGGAAACAGGCCAAAAAGCCTGCTGCTGCCTCTAAGACAGCATGAAGGAGTAGCCCCCGATCCGGGACCGGATCTAGTGGGGGGCAGACTTTCTCTCTTCGCCCAGGCTTGGGCAAGAGACGTCCAGGATCCCTGGGCTCTGGAGATTGTTTCCCAGGGATATCTTCTGGATTTCAAAGCTTCATCTCCAAAGGGGAGATTTCATCTCTCACAATTATCTGCAAACCAGATAAAGAGAGAGGCATTCTTACATTGCGTTCAAGACCTACTAGTTATGGGAGTGATCCACCCAGTTCCAAAGGAGGAACAGGGGCAGGGCTTCTATTCAAATCTGTTTATAGTTCCCAAGAAAGAGGGAACTTTCAGACCAATCTTAGATCTCAAGATCCTAAACAAATTTCTCAGGGTCCCATCCTTCAAGATGGTATTTGCCCAGTTGATCCAACTTTGGGGCAAACCAGAACTGGATCTCATGACGTCTCGTCAGAACGCCACGCTTCCTTGTTACGGGTCCAGGTCCAGGGATCCCAAGGCAGCGCTGATAGATGCTCTAGCAGCGCCCTGGTCCTTCAGCCTGGCTTATGTGTTTCCACTGTTTCCTCTGCTCCCTCGTCTGATTGCCAAGATCAAGCAGGAGAGAGCTTCGGTGATCTTGATAGCCCCTGCGTGGCCACGCAGGACTTGGTATGCAGATCTGGTGGACATGTCATCCTTTCCACCATGGACTCTGCCTCTAAGGCAGGACCTTCTACTTCAAGGTTCCTTCAAACATCCAAATCTAATTTCTCTACGTCTGACTGCTTGGAGATTGAACGCTTGATTCTATCAAAGCGTGTGTTTTCTGAATCAGTCATTGATACCTTAATTCAGACTCGAAAGCCTGTCACCAGGAAAATCTATCATAAGATATGGTGTAAATATCTTCATTGGTGTGAATCCAAGGGTTACTCATGTAGTAAGGTCAGGATTCCTAGGATATTATCTTTTCTCCAAGAAGGATTGGAGAAGGGATTGTCAGCTAGTTCCTTAAAGGGACAGATTTCTGCTCCGTCTATTCTTTTGCACAAACGTCTGGCTCAGGTTCCAGACGTTCAGGCATTTTGTCAGGCTTTAGTTAGAATCAAGCCTGTGTTTAAACCTGTTGCTCCGCCATGGAGTTTAAATTTAGTTCTTAAAGTTCTTCAAGGGGTTCCGTTTGAACCTTTGCATTCCATAGATATTAAGCTTTTATCTTGGAAAGTTCTATTTTTAGTAGTTATCTCCTCGGCTCGAAGAGTTTCGGAGTTATCTGCTTTACAGTGTGATTCCCCTTATCTGATTTTCCATGCAGATAAGGTAGTGTTACGTACCAAACCTGGGTTTCTGCCTAAGGTGGTATCTAATAAGAATTTCAATCAGGAGATTGTTGTTCCTTCCCTATGTCTTAATCCTTTTTCAAAGAAGGAACGTCTATTACACAATCTTGATGTGGTTCGTGCTTTAAAGTTTTATTTACAAGCTACGAAAGATTTTCGTCAAACATCTGCTTTGTTTGTTGTCTACTCTGGACAGAGGAGAGGCCAAAAGGCTTCTGCAACTTCTCTTTCCTTTTGGCTAAGAAGCATAATTCGCTTAGCTTATGAGACTGCTGGCCAGCAGCCTCCTGAAAGAATTACAGCTCATTCTACTAGAGCAGTAGCTTCCACATGGGCTTTTAAACATGAGGCCTCTGTGGAACAGATTTGTAAGGCGGCGACTTGGTCTTCGCTTCATACCTTTTCTAAATTCTATAAATTTGATACTTTTGCTTCTTCTGAGGCTATTTTTGGGAGAAAGGTCTTACAGGCAGTGGTGCCTTCCGTTTAAGTTTCTTGCCTTGTCCCTCCCTTCATCCGTGTCCTAAAGCTTTGGTATTGGTATCCCACAAGTAATGGATGAACCCGTGGACTGGATACACCTTTACAAGAGAAAACAAAATTTATGCTTACCTGATAAATTTATTTCACTTGTGGTGTATCCAGTCCACGGCCCGCCCTGTCATTTTAAGGCAGGTTTTAAACTACAGTCACCACTGCACCCTATAGTTTCTCCTTTTTTTCTTGCTTGTTTTCGGTCGAATGACTGGGGGTGGCAGTTAGGGGAGGAGCTATATAGACAGCTCTGCTGTGGGTGTCCTCTTGCAGCTTCCTGTTGGGAAGGAGAATATCCCACAAGTAATGGATGAACCCGTGGACTGGATACACCACAAGAGAAATAAATTTATCAGGTAAGCATAAATTTAGTTTTTCTGATTTTTCATCAGGATAAGGCTGTTTTGCAGACTTTGTTTACATTTCTCCCTAAGGTTGTGAATTCTAACAACATTAATAGGGAAATTATTGTTCCTTCCTTGTGTCCTAATCCTAAGAATACTCTTGAACGATCTTTGCATTATTTGGATATTGTAAGAGCTTTGAAATATTATGTTAAAGCTACTAAAGATTTTAGGAAGGCTTCTAGTGTATTTTTTGTCTTCTCTGGGACTAGGAAAGGTCATAAAGCTTCTGCCATTTCTTTGGCATCTTGGTAAAAGCTTTTGATTCATAAAGCCTATTTGGAGGCAGGACAGTCTCCACCTCAGAGAATTACAGCTCATTCTACTAGATCAGTTTACACTTCTTAGGCTTTTAAGAATGAAGCTTCAGTTGATCAGATTTGCAAAGCAGCAACTTGGTCTTCTTTGCATACATTTACAAAATTTTACCATTTTGATGTATTTGCTTCTTCTGAAGCAGTCTTTCGTAGAAAGGTTCTTCAGGCAGCTGTTTCAGTTTGATTCTTCTGCTTATGTTTTAAGTTTTTTTCTTTAAATTTATGAGAAAAACTTTTTTTTTTTGTGGATTTAATTTTTTCAGCGGAAAATGGCTGTTTTTATTTTATCCCTCCCTTTTTCGTGACTCTTCTGTGGTCTCCCACATCTTGGGTATTTCTATCCCATATGTCACTAGCTCATGGACTCTTGCCAATTACATGAAAGAAAACCTAATTTATGTAAGAACTTACCTGATAAATTAATTTCTTTCATATTGGCAAGAGTTCATGAGGCCCACCCTTTTTATGGTGGTTATGATTTTTGTATAAAAGCACAATTATATTTCCAGTTCCTCTTTTTGTTTGCTTTTTTACTCCTTATTTCTCCTGTTAAGTGTAGTCAGTCCACGGGTCATCATTACTTCTGGGATATTAACTCCTCCCCAACAGGAAGTGCAAGAGGATCACCCAAGCAGAGCTGCTATATAGCTCCTCCCCTCTACGTCACACCCAGTCATTCTCTTGCACCCAACTAATAGATAGGATGTGTGAGAGGACTGTGGTGATTATACTTAGTTTTTATATCTTCAATCAAAAGTTTGTTATTTTAAAACAGCACCGGAGTGTGTTGTTCCTTCTCAGGTAGAATTTGAAGAAGAATCTACCTGAGTTTTTGGATGATTTTAGCCGGCGTAGCTAAGATTCATTTTGCTGTTCTCGGCCATTCTGAGGGGTGAGGTAAACTTCAGATCAGGGGACAGCGGGCAGGTTCACCTGCAAAGAGGTATGTTGCAGTATATTATTTTCTGAGGAATGGAATTGACTGAGAAAATACTGCCAATACCGATATAATGTAAGTTCAGCCTTAAATGCAGTAGTAGCAACTGGTATCAGGCTGTTATGTATATATGTTTACACTTCAGTATTCTGGGGAATGGCACTTCACTGGGATAATACTATATGCATATAACTTTTAGCCTAACTTGCAGTGGGAACGTCTAGCAACAGGCTGTTTAATGACATTTCATGTTATTTAATTTTAAACGTTTTTCTGGCATGTTAAATCGTTTAATTACCTGAGGTACTGGATGAAAAATTGTTTTGGGCACTGTTTTTCCACTTGGCTGTCGTTTATTTTAATTTAAGACAGTTTACTGAACTTCCCTCACTGCTGTGTGTGAGGGGGAGGGGCCTATTTTGGCGCTTTTGCTACGCATCAGAAATTCAGTCACAAGTCTGTTTCTCTCCCTGCATGATCTGGATCGTCTCTACAGAGCTCAAGGGTCTTCAAAAATTATTTTGAGGGAGGTAATTACTCACAGCAGACCTGTGAGATTGTGCTTTGACTGTGATAAAAAAACGTTTATATTTTGTACATTTTTTTCTGCTATTAAGGGTTAGTTATCCATTGCTAATGGGGGCAATCCTTTGCTAAATTTATGCCTTTACCGGGAAAAATTTGGTTTTTATAATTTCTCCGGTTCATTGTTATTCAACTGTCATAGTTTTTTTCTGTGCTTCTTAAAGGCACAGTGCGCTTTTCATATTACTTGTAAATTGAGTTGAAAAGTATTTCCAAGCTTGCTAGTTTAATTGCTAGTTTGTTAAACATGTCTGACTCAGAGGAATATCTCTGTGCTATATGTGCAAAAGCCAAGGTGGAGCCCAATAGAAATTTATGTACTAATTGCATTGATGCTACTTTAAATAAAAGTCAATCTGTACAAATTGAACATCATTCACCAAACAACGAGGGGGAAGTTATGCCGACTAACTTGCCTCACGTGTCAGTACCTGCATCTCCCGCTCGGGAGGTGCGTGATATTGTAACGCAGAGTACTTCAGGGCGGCCATTACAAATCACACTACAGGACATGGCTAATGTTATGACTGAAGTTTTGTCTAAATTACCAGAACTTAGAGGTAAGCGAGATCACTCTGGGGTGAGAACAGAGTGCGCTGATAATATTAGGGCCATGTCAGATACTGCGTCACAATTTGCAGAACATGAGGACGGAGAGCTTCAATCTGCAGGTGACGGATCTGATCCAAATAGAGTGGATTCAGACATTTCAAATTTTAAGTTTAAACTAGAAAACCTCCGTGTACTGCTAGGGGAGGTATTAGCGGCTCTGAATGATTGTAACACCGTTGCAATCCCAGAGAAATTATGTAGGCTGGATAGATACTATGCAGTACCAGCGAGTACTGACGTATTTCCTATACCTAAGAGGCTTACAGAGATAATTACTAAGGAGTGGGATAGGCCCGGTGTACCCTTTTCCCCCCCTCCTGTATTTAGAAAAATGTTTCCAATAGACGCCACCACACGGGACTTATGGCAGATGGTCCCTAAGGTGGAGGGAGCGGTTTCTACTCTGGCTAAGCGTACCACTATCCCGGTGGAGGATAGCTGTGCCTTTTCAGATCCAATGGATAAAAAATTAGAGGGTTACCTTAAGAAAATGTTTGTTCAACAAGGTTTTATATTGCAACCCCTTGCATGTATTGCGTCTGTCACGGCTGCGGCCGCATTTTGGTCCGAGTCTCTGGAAGAGACTCTTGACTCAATAACCATAGACGAGATTTCAAATAAGCTTAAAACCCTTAAGCTAGCTAATTCATTTATTTCAGATGCCGTAGTACATTTAACTAAACTTACGGCTAAGAATTCCGGATTCGCCATTCAGGCACGTAGAGCACTGTGGCTAAAATCCTGGTCAGCTGATGTTACTTCTAAATCTAAATTACTTAACATACCTTTCAAAGGGCAGACCTTATTCGGGCCCGGTTTGAAAGAAATTATCGCTGACATTACAGGAGGTAAAGGCCATGCCCTGCCTCAAGACAGAGCCAAACCTAGGGCTAGACAGTCTAATTTTCGTGCCTTTCGTAACTTCAAGGCAGGAGCAGCATCAACTTCCTCTGCACCAAAACAGGAAGGAGCTGTTGCTCGCTACAGACAAGGCGGGAAACCTAACCAGTCCTGGAACAAGGGCAAGCAGGCCAGAAAACCTGCTGCTGCCCCTAAGACAGCATGAATTGAGGGCCCCCGATCCGGGAACGGATCTAGTGGGGGGCAGACTTTCTCTCTTCGCCCAGGCTTGGGCAAGAGATGTCCAGGATCCCTGGGCGTTAGAGATCATATCTCAGGGATATCTTCTGGACTTCAAAATCTCTCCCCCAAAAGGGAGATTTCATCTTTCAAGGTTGTCAACAAACCAAATAAAGAAAGAGGCGTTTCTACGCTGTGTACAAGATCTTTTGCTAATGGGAGTGATCCACCCGGTTCCGCGGTCGGAGCACGGACAGGGGTTTTACTCAAATCTGTTTGTGGTTCCCAAGAAAGAAGGAACCTTCAGACCAATCTTGGATTTAAAGATCTTAAACAAATTCCTAAGAGTTCCATCGTTCAAAATGGAAACTATTCGGACAATCTTACCCATGATCCAAAAGGGTCAGTACATGACCACAGTGGATTTAAAGGACGCTTACCTTCACATACCGATTCACAAAGATCATTACCGGTATCTAAGGTTTGCCTTCCTAGACAGGCATTACCAGTTTGTAGCTCTTCCATTCGGATTGGCTACGGCTCCAAGAATCTTCACAAAGGTTCTGGGCGCTCTTCTGGCGGTACTAAGACCACGAGGAATTTCGGTGGCTCCGTACCTAGACGACATTCTGATACAAGCGTCAAGCTTTCAAACTGCCAAGTCTCATACAGAGTTAGTACTGGCATTTCTAAGGTCGCATGGGTGGAAGGTGAACGAAGAGAAAAGTTCTCTCTTTCCACTCACAAGAGTTCCCTTCTTGGGGACTCTTATAGATTCTGTAGAAATGAAGATCTACCTGACAGAAGGCAGGTTAACAAAGCTTCAAAATGCTTGCCGTGTCCTTCATTCCATTCAACACCCGTCAGTGGCTCAATGCATGGAGGTAATCGGCTTAATGGTAGCGGCAATGGACATAGTACCCTTTGCACGCCTACATCTCAGACCGCTGCAATTGTGCATGCTAAGTCAGTGGAATGGGGATTACTCAGATTTGTCCCCTACTCTGAATCTGGATCAAGAGACCAGAAATTCTCTTCTATGGTGGCTTTCTCGGCCACATCTGTCCAGGGGGATGCCATTCAGCAGACCAGATTGGACAATTGTAACAACAGACGCCAGCCTACTAGGTTGGGGCGCTGTCTGGAATTCCCTGAAGGCTCAGGGATCATGGACTCAGGAGGAGAGTCTCCTTCCAATAAACATTCTGGAATTGAGAGCAGTTCTCAATGCCCTTCTGGCTTGGCCTCAGTTAACAACTCGGGGGTTCATCAGGTTTCAGTCGGACAACATCATGACTGTAGCTTACATTAACCATCAAGGAGGGACAAGAAGCTCCCTAGCGATGATGGAAGTATCAAAGATAATTCGCTGGGCAGAGTCTCACTCTTGCCACCTGTCAGCGATCCACATTCCTGGAGTGGAGAACTGGGAGGCGGATTTCCTAAGTCGTCAGACTTTTCATCCGGGGGAGTGGGAACTTCATCCGGAGGTCTTTGCCCAAATACTTAGACTTTGGGGCAAACCAGAGATAGATCTCATGGCGTCTCGCCAGAACGCCAAGCTTCCTTGTTACGGGTCCAGGTCCAGGGACCCGGGAGCGGTCCTGGTAGATGCTTTGACAGCACCTTGGACCTTCGGGATGGCCTATGTGTTTCCACCCTTCCTGATGCTTCCTCGATTGATTGCCAGGATCAAACAGGAGAGAGCATCAGTGATTCTAATAGCGCCTGCGTGGCCACGCAGGACCTGGTATGCAGATCTAGTGGACATGTCATCCTGTCCACCTTGGTCTCTGCCTCTGAGACAAGACCTTCTAATTCAGGGTCCTTTCAAACATCAAAATCTAATTTCTCTGAAGCTGACTGCTTGGAAATTGAACGCTTGATTTTATCAAAGCGTGGATTTTCGGAGTCAGTAATTGATACCTTAATACAGGCTAGGAAACCTGTTACCAGAAAGATTTACCATAAAATATGGCGTAAATACTTACATTGGTGCGAATCCAAGAGTTACTCATGGAGTAAGGTTAGGATTCCTAGGATATTGTCTTTTCTACAAGAGGGTTTAGAAAAGGGTTTATCTGCTAGTTCCTTAAAGGGACAGATCTCAGCTCTGTCCATTCTTTTACACAAACGTCTGTCAGAAGTTCCAGACGTTCAGGCTTTTTGCCAGGCTTTGGCCAGGATTAAGCCTGTGTTTAAAACTGTTGCTCCACCATGGAGCTTAAATTTAGTTCTTAACGTTTTACAGGGTGTTCCGTTTGAACCCCTTCATTCCATTGATATTAAATTGTTATCTTGGAAAGTTCTGTTTTTGATGGCTATTTCCTCGGCTCGTAGAGTCTCTGAGTTATCAGCCTTACATTGTGATTCTCCGTATCTGATTTTTCATTCAGATAAGTTAGTTCTGCGTACTAAACCTGGGTTCTTACCTAAGGTTGTCACTAACAATATCAATCAAGAGATTGTTGTTCCATCATTGTGTCCTAACCCTTCTTCAAAGAAGGAACAACTTCTGCACAATCTAGATGTAGTCCGTGCCCTGAAATTTTATTTACAGGCAACTAAAGATTTTCGCCAAACTTCTTCCCTGTTTGTCGTTTATTCTGGACAGAGGAGAGGTCAAAAAGCTTCTGCTACCTCTCTCTCTTTTTGGCTTCGTAGCATAATACGTTTAGCCTATGAGACTGCTGGACAGCAGCCTCCTGAAAGAATTACAGCTCATTCTACTAGAGCTGTGGCTTCCACTTGGGCCTTTAAGAATGAGGCATCTGTTGAACAGATTTGCAAGGCTGCAACTTGGTCTTCTCTTCATATTTTTTCCAAATTTTACAAATTTGACACTTTTGCTTCTTCGGAGGCTGTTTTTGGGAGAAAGGTTCTTCAGGCAGTGGTCCCTTCCGTATAAAGATCCTGCCTGTCCCTCCCGTCATCCGTGTACTTTAGCTTTGGTATTGGTATCCCAGAAGTAATGATGACCCGTGGACTGACTACACTTAACAGGAGAAAACATAATTTATGCTTACCTGATAAATTCCTTTCTCCTGTAGTGTAGTCAGTCCACGGCCTGCCCTGTTTTTTATGGCAGGTCTAAATTTTTAAATTATACTCCAGTCACCACTGCACCCTATAGTTTCTCCTTTCTCGTTTGGTTCTCGGTCGAATGACTGGGTGTGACGTAGAGGGGAGGAGCTATATAGCAGCTCTGCTTGGGTGATCCTCTTGCACTTCCTGTTGGGGAGGAGTTAATATCCCAGAAGTAATGATGACCCGTGGACTGACTACACTACAGGAGAAAGGAATTTATCAGGTAAGCATAAATTATGTTTTTATCACCCCACTTCTTGGCTATTCGTTAAACTGAATTGTGGGTGTGGTGAGGGGTGTATTTATAGGCATTTTGAGGTTTGGGAAACTTTGCCCCTCCTGGTAGGATTGTATATCCCATACGTCACTAGCTCATGGACTCTTGCCAATATGAAAGAAATGAATTTATCAGGTAAGTTCTTACATAAATTATGTTTGTTTTTTTTAAATTAAAGGCACAGTAAAGTTATAATTAGACATTCATGATTTAGACAGTACATACAATTTTGAACAACTTTCCAATTTACGTCTATTATTTAACTTGCTTCCTTCTCTTGTTATCCTTTGCTGAAAGGTTTATATAGGTAAGCTCAGGAGCAGCAAATAACCTAGGTTCTAGCTGCTGATGTATACTGATTGTCATTGGCTCACCCATGTGTTCAGTTATAAACCAGTAGTGCATTGCTGCTCCTTCAACAAATGATATCAAGAGAATGGGGCATATCTATCAAGCTCCGTATGGAGCTTGAAGCCCCGTGTTTCTGGCGAGCCTTCAGACTCACCAGAAACACAAGTTATGAAGCAGCGGTCTAAAGACCGCTGTTCCATAACCTGTCTGCCTGCTCTGAGGAGGTGGACAGACATCGCCGCAATTCAACCCGATCAAATACGATCGGGTTGATTGACACCTCCCCTGCTAGCGGCCAATTGACCGCGAATCTGCAGGGGACGGCGTGGCACCAGCAGTTCACAAGAGCTGCTGGTGCAATGCTGAATGCGGAGAGCGTATTGCTCACCGCATTCAGCGAGGTCTGTCGGACATGATCCGCAATGTTGGATCATGTCCGACAGGCCTTTCATAAATAGGCCCCAATGTAGCAAAGTTGAAAATAGAAGTGAACTGGAAAGTTGTTTCAAATTGTACGTTCTACCTAAATCACAAAAAAAAAAATTTGGTTTTATGTCCCTTTAAGTTTGCATTGTGTATGGAAGTGAGGCAGGGGATCTATAGTTATGAGCTTTTGGGATTATATGCCAAGGACACTTCAGTAAGTAACCTGTCGAGTTACCAGAGTAAGGTCTACAGATTATCCCGTGGCCTGCGCTGTACTCCCAAGAAAAAAAAAAGAACCAGTTGGAGAGTCGTACTGCAATAAGGAGATCTCATGGGCAACACGCTGGTTTCTATATATGACAGTGTGTAGAGAGATATTACAGGCAGAGCTGGCTGACTCCAGAGGTGGCGAAAAGCTTCCCAGGATATAAGGTAACCTGTGAGTAAATGTTGGGGGTCCACTGTATCAAATAACCCCATTTCTTTGATATTGATCTTTGATAAAGAAATACACTGCCAATCCCTTAAAGGGACAGTCTAGTCAAAATTAAACTTTCATGATTCAGATAGGGCATGCAATTTCCAATTTACTTCTTTAGATATCCTTTGTTGAAGAAATAGCAATGCACATGTGTGAGCCAATCACACAAGGCCTCTAGGTGCAGCAACCAATCAGCAGCTACTGAGCATATCTAGATATGCTTTTCAGCAAGTGATATCAAGAGAATGAAGCAAATTAGATAATAGAAGTAAATTAGAAAGTTGTTTAAAATGACGAAATCACGAAAGAAAAAAATTGGCTTTCATGTCCCTTTAATGCTTTAGGTTTCGCTAGATAAATGATAATGGGGCAAATAAAATTAACTATTGAATTAATTCAGCCATTCATGAACAATTGGGAGGTAAACATTTTATACGTATAAATGTCTGTATATGTGTAAATATGTGTATAAATGTGTATTTATATGTGCAAATATGCAATATCATGTTTAAAACATTTTAATATGTTTTTGAATAGAAATACCTCACATTTCTCTGTTCTTCACTTACAAAATATTATTTTTATTTTTAAATAGATATTTCTATATACAGTATATATATATATATATATAAGGGCTGTGCGATTTTGAAAAAAAAAAAAAATTGCAGTTTTCGACCCAAAAAACACGGTTTGCGATTCAACTTGCGATTTTATTAAAAATGACTAAAACACCTTAATTTTTCAGTTAAAAATACTATGATGATTGATCATCTATCTACACTCAACTAAATTATCAGGGAATGGAATCAATCAATGTTATGTGTCACAGAAGTTAATAAAAAAAAAACACTTTAAAGTTTTTGGACACTACTACTACTCACTTAATTGCTCATAAAATGATGATTGATGATCACTCAACTCAATTATCAGGGAATGCAATTGAATCAAATATGTTATGCGTCACAGAAGTTAATAAAAAAAAAGGCAGTGGCACTTTTTTGTACAATACTACTCACTTTAGAGTCACAACTTTGAGCGCATGTCCCACTGCTTGACCACCACCACAAAACCGATTGACCACCGCCACACTCCCAGATGAAGGGCAATTGCCGCTGTTCCCACATACTCTGCAAAAAAAATGGTTGTTTTGCGGGCTTCTCAGGTCCGCCCACAGGTCTGCCTCTCATCCTTCCTCATACAATGGAAGCCTGGAGGACTCCTCCGTTTTCATGACAATCAGAGTAAAAAAAAAAAATTCCAAAAAAACACAGAATCTCGTGTTTTTTAAATTGCGGCGGTTAATCGCGGTTTAATCCGCATCCGCGGTATATCGCACAGCACTAATATATATGTGTGTGTATATATATATTTATATATATTCATGTAGATATCTACGTGTGTGTGTATATATATGAATAAATATATAAATAGTAAACTGGCCCACTATCAACCAAGAAATTATGGTTCCTTTTTTATGTCCAGCTCCTAAGAATTCTAAGGAGTGACTAGTACAGAACCTAGATAATATCAGAGCATACAAATTCTATATTGAAGCAACAAAGGATTAAAGGCTTTCTTTGTTCATTCGTTTTTCTTGATCTCGCAATGGTCATAAAAATACAGCAGCAACCTTAGCCACTTGGCTCAAAGCCTTAATTCTTTAGGCATACCTGGTTGCGGGGAAGTCTCCCCTTAAGTGCATTTCTGCTCATTGAACTAGAGCAATTGTCACTTCTTGGGCCTTCCATAATGAGGCTTCCATAGACCATATTTGTAAGCTGGCTACTTGGTCTTCATTGCATACTTTTACAAAGCTCTACCACCTTGACATATATGCCTCTTCAGAGGCTGCATTAGGCAGCATATTTCTGCGGGCCTCTGTGCCTGATCAGTCACATACCTGCCTTAACTGTTGTCCCACCCTATTTTATGGTTGTCTTTTGGACTTCACACCTTAGGTATTATCCCACATTTCATGTCTCGAGGATTCTCACCATGTATTGAAAGAAAACAAAATGTATGCTTACCTCATAAATTAATTTCTTTCATGATGGTGAGAGTCCATGGGCCCCACTCTTTATTTGCACAGTTTGTGGCATTACTTGTTTTTCACTTCATTTGCCCAGTTTTGACTTTCTTGCCTTTCTGTTTATCTCATCTACTTGGCCATATGTATGACTGAGGGATTCAGGTAGAGTGGGAGGGGTTGAAACTCTGGCTGTTTTTGCTTTCTCCTAGTAAAATATTCATACAACACCATGGCAATGAAACTAAACATAAGGAATAACTTCTAGGACATCTGTCAAAGTGGGAATCACAATGCAGCTCTTGACTCGTAAATTCATAAGTTTTTCTGACATGGTGGTTTCTGCTGTGCATATAGTCCATAAGCTGATAACCTTTAAAGCTTATTTCTGCTATTGAAACATATTTTGAGAAATTATATGAAGAAAGAAATCTTCCTTGGATGTCTCTTTCTGTTCCTAAAAAGGTAAAGGCTCTTCAGAATTAAGAGGATATTGGTTTGTCTTATCAATTTTGTAAAGCTACAGGCTTCTGCAATTTCAAGACCATTTCACATAAGACCAAATACAGTCATGTGAAAAAGAAAGTACACCCTCTTTGAATTCTATGATTTTACGTATAAGGGCATAATAAAAAATCATCTGGTCCTTAGCAGGTCTTAAAATTAGTTAAATACCACCTCAGATGAACAACACATGACATATTACATTGTGCCATGATTTATTTAACAAAAATAAAGCCAAGATATGTGGGGCTTTTGCTGTTTGCAGGAATCAATTTGTATTTATTTTTTTACGTACACCTTATGATTCAATAGCTTGTAGAATCAATAACTTGAAGTAATCGTTTTCTGTATGACTTTCTCTGTTTCTCACATCGTTGTAGAGGAATTTTGGCCCACTCTTCTTTACAACATTGCTTTGACTGGGCCATTGCAACACCTTGATTCTTTTCTTTTTCAGCCATTCTGTTGTAGATTTGCTGGTGTGCTTTGGATCATTGTCCTGTTGAATGACCCAATTTCGGCCAAGTTTAGCTGTCAGACAGATGGCCTCACATTTAACTCTAGAATACTTTGGTATACAGAGGATTTTATGGTTGACTCAATGACTGCAAGGTGCCTAGGTCCTGTGGCTGCAAAACAAGCCCAAATCATCATCCCTCTACCGTTGTGCTTGACAGTTGTGGCCGATTTATGAAAGTGCAAACAGACATGATCCGCTGATAAATGCTGATAAATGCTGACATACGCTTTCGGCATTTATCATTGCACAAGCATTTCACTAGAAATGCTTGTGCAATGCCGCCCCCTGCACATTCGTGGCCAATCGGCTGCTAGCAGGGGGTTTCAATCAAACCGATCGTATGCGATTGGGCGGATTGCTGTCCGCCGCATCAGAGCAGGCGGACGAGTTAAGGAGGACTGCTGCTTCTTAACTCCTGTTTCTGGCAAACCTGAAGGCTCACGCGGAAACAGAGGCATTAAGGCCGATACAGAGCTTGCTAAATCGGCCCCTTGGTATGAGGTGTTTGTGCTGATATGCTGTGTATTATGGCCTAACATCTCTACTTTAGTCTCGTCTGTCCAAAGGACATTGTTCCAGAAGTCTTGTGGTTTGTTCAGATGCAACTTTGCAAACCTAAGCCATGCTGCCATGTTCTCTTTAGACTAGAGAGAAGAGGCTTTCTCCTGGCAACCCTTCCATACAAACCATACTTGTTCAGTCTTTTTCTAATTGTACTGTCATGAACTTTAACATTTAGCATGCTAACTGAGGCCTGTACAGTCTGAGATGTAACTATTGTCCTTTTTGCAATTTCTCTGAGTATTGCACGGTCTGACCTTGGGGTGAATTTGCTGGGACGTCCACTCCTGGGAAGATTGGCAACTGTCTTGACTGTTTTTCACTTGTGAATAATCTTTCTCACTGTGAAATGATGGACTTTAAATTGTTTGGAAATGGCCTTATAACCATTCTCAGATTGATGGGCAGCAACAATTGCTTCTCTAAGATCATTGCTGATGTCTTTCCTCCTTGGCATTGTGTTAACACACACCTGAATGTTCCAGACCAGCAAACTGCTAAAACTTCGGCTTTTATATAGGTGGTCACTCTTGCTGATGATCAATTAATCAAGGGCATTTGATTAGCAGCACCTGGCTGCTACTTAGCCCCTTAAAATTCCTATGGAAGCAGTAATGGTGTATTTAGTTTTTCACACATGGCTTCTCCATTTTGGCTTTATTTTTGTTAAATAAATCATGACACAGTGTAATGTGTCATGTGTTGTTGTTCATCTGAGGTTGTATTTATCTCATTTTAAGACCTGCTAAGGGCCAGATGATTTTTATTATGTCCTGATACCAAAAACCTAAAAAATAGAGTGTACTTTCTTTTTCACCTGACTGTATATACATTTTTAATAACTGAATTCAGAAGACACGTAAGCAAATTTTGACTCAGTTTTATTTTTTTTACATTTTTTCATTGTTCTCTTTTTTACAGGAATTTGAAAATGTATTTTGTGGAAGTACAGGACGGAGATTAAAAGTAGCATCAGAAATGTTAAGAAAAGATTTCGCTCTGGAGAGTTCTGAATGGAAATGAAGTAACAAATATCTCTTACTGACTGCCATATCTGTGTTAACTGAGACTTTGTTTACATTACCAACCTGTTAAACAGAGGGTAATTTCAATCTTGATAAAAAGAGACATTTATCATTTGGACAACAAACATTTTCAGGCTTCATTTTTGTATTTTTCTACAACAATTTGTTAAGCCTGACACCAATTAAAATTTATATTCTAATGGTTTGAAAGTACTTGCATTTTCCGTGTGTGTGTGTGTGTATATATATATATATACATACATAAATGCAAGAGGTGCATTTAATAATTTTGGCATCCACCAAAAAAAAAAGTTTATAAATCTAAAGTCTTCATAAAGGGAGTTATGCCAACGAAAAAGCACCCTTCGGACTGGAATCTTAATTAAATCAATACTAACATAAAAACATATAGGGATAGCTCCCTAGATTATTATATCTAAACTAAAAAAGGATGTAAATATGAATGTATATACAGATAAATAAAACATAAATTTAGAGTATATATTTAAAAGTGCTATGAAGTATCAATGCTATGTGTATTAACCTTAAAGTGAAAGGAAACACCAACATTTTATTTCATGATCTAGATAGAACATACAATTTTAAGCAACTTTCCAATTTACTTCTATTATCAAATTTGCTTCATTCTCTTGTTATTTTTTGCTGAAGGAACAGCAGTGCACTACTGGCAGCTAGCTGAACACATTTAGTTAGCCAATTACAAGAGACAAATGTGTGCGGGCACCAATCAGCAACTAGCTCCCTCTAGTGTAGGATATGTGTGTATTCTTTTTAAACAAGGGACACCAAGTGAATGAAGCACATTTGAAAATAGAAGTTAATTTAAAAGTTTTTTTTAATTACATGCTCTGTCCGAATTATGCAAGTTTTGTTTTGACTTGAAAAAGCAGTAACGGCTACTGAAAGATAAACTGTCCATCTCCCTGTTGGTTTCAACACAATCAATTTATTTAGCAGTTAAAATAAAGATGTGGTATTATCTACAATGTGTTTGCTACTGCTTTTGCCCTGGGGATTTTATTTAATGCTCCAGATTTAGTGGTTTTTATCTATCAGTTTTTTATTTTTAAGACAAAAAGAAGATTAAATGCCTTATAGCACTATGCACATTTATGTGTCTGCATGTATGTGTATATATAGTGTGTATATATATATAAGGCCATGATATTTGTTGTATACTGTTTTTAATTTGAATTTATATTTATTTTTTAAAATATTAAATTGTAGTCAATAAGAATGCATGTATATTGGAATTAAAACGTTTCACTGTAAAATAATAATTAATTTATCTATTTGTATAAATGGGAATTGCAAGATATGTGGGGCTTTTGCTGTTTGCAGGAATCAATTGGTATTTATTTTTTTTAAATAAAATGAATACGTGAAAAGTTATAATTCAGTACTATTATTAAAGCATACTGAATGCGAAAGAATGTGTTGTACAAGTACACAATACATTTTTCTATTAACTTGAAATGTTCTCAGTTGTTAATAAATTGCAAATGTCTTAAACAATTTTATTTTCTGTGTACTGAAAGTGGCTTTATTCACTTATTACAACAGATGGTGCAACAAGTTTTATTGTACATAACAACAAAATAAATACTAATTTTAAATCACGGATATTCACAAGTTTGCAGCCATTTATTTGTTCAAAGGAAATTATTGGTTTGTGCTGAAAACATGACATGTTTGTAGCAGGTTTTAAAAAAAAAGGTCTGTTTATTTTTACAGCACTCACAGTATTTCTAGATATATATATTATAGAAAGTCTTTGTTTTATTTCAGGATGCAAAGTACAAATTGAATTTTCTTTAACAAAAAGTGTGCAAACAACCGAATGCTTTGGGTGTGAGTTCAAGGTATTAAAAGTTGAAAATATACAAATACTCTTTCATGAAAATTCTATTTACACTTATGTCGGACAAAGGTTACACTGTAAGAGACCCAAATATATTTTAGCATTTTGGGGAACAATTTAAAAATGTAAAGACTAGAATAAGGGCTAGCACCATCCCAAGAAAACAAAACACTTGGAGATACCCCAAAGTGAGTGAAATTTTCCAAAAGAGATAAATGGAGGAAGTCAGGGAAAATGATACAAATGTAAGAAAATAATATTTTCCGATACTTTTACTTATAGATTGTCCTGTTTATGTTCTTTGTTTTTTTCTTGCTGTTAGTCTCTGTTCTTCAGATTTTCTGATGAAAGTCACCTCCATGTTTATTTTTCTGAGGGACTTGTCTGCTGTCATACAACCATTGGGTGCATTAAATACTCAGTTCTTTCTCTTTCTAAAGTTATTTAAGACTTTTTGCTGGATTTTCCTCCTGAGACAGCTCCTTGGCAGGCTGACGTATCACATATTCCAGGGGTACCCTGAGCACCTATGGTACCTGATCTTCCAGACTCACCAGGGAAACCAGGCTCTCCAATTGCACCATCCCGTCCATCCCTACTTGTTCCCGACACTCCTTGTGGTCCTAAAATAAGCAAAACAAGTCTAGCTTTAATTGTCTCATCATTTGGAGGCATGTATCATAAAACTGAATCGGTTATAATGCCTCAATTATGGATTAATAATGAAAATAAATTAAATATGTTCCTATTAAACATGTCACAAAATGTAACACCTATTTATACCAGGTAAATCACACGAACGCTGTTGTAACAGATATAATTGCTTCTCTAGATAAAAATTTGTTAGATATATAATATATAAAACAATCACTTTGGCTATATTTGTCACCACAAGGTATTAAAATATGCAAATACATTGTAATTTTATTTGAATATTATTTGAACTCTGTTCTGATTATTGTACTCCATAACTGTATACTTAATGTCACAATATTAAGCACCTATTTAAACAAGGTAAATCACACCAATGCTGTTGTCACTCTTACATGACAGCTTTACTTTGCTTAGATTAGATACTTTTCATCCACATACTAGTGTTCTGTATTTGTTTACAGTAAGAATATATCATAGAACACATTTTAACAAATGTCTGGATGTTGCAATCAAACCATGTAAATATGGTTCGGCAGCTGACACTTCTAAACTAATTCATTTAATGTTCAAGGCAAAGTAAAATGTAACAGATGTAATTGGTTCTCTAGATAAAAAATGGCTTAGAAATATGATATATAAAAAAATCACTTTGATTATATTTGTCAACACAAGGTATTTAAGTATGCAAATACATTGAAATTTTATTTGAACAATTATGAGTGTACTCCATAACTGCATACCTAATGTTACGGCGCCACGTAATATGTTAGCGCTTTATAAATAAACAATAATAATACTAATAACTTGTAGTAATTATAATGGGAGTATTACTCATAAAGACCAAAACACACGTGTGCATGTACATATACACTAGCACACACTTTAGTTCCTCTCATCCATGGTGTACAGAAGAAATAATCTGACATAATGGTATATGCCAATATTACCAACACAATAATAATGTTTAATAGTTATAAATTTAATTACTAAAATATACTAAGATCAGCATGTTCTTCTTAAGATTAAATGTGAACTTTGTTTATACCAGAGCTCTCCAGAAGAATAGAAGAGTTAAAGGCTCAAGCTTGGTTAATAAACTGGAGTAGTTTTAATTAGTCATCACATATTTTAGATGGCTACCACTTTTTATTTTTCTTTCTGCCTGTTTTACTCCATAGAACAACATACAGACCTTGCTCTCCTTGGTCACCAGTTGGTCCATCAATACCTCTTCCATTTGATCCTTTGTCTCCTCTGTTACCTTGATCACCTAAAACATGAAGAAACATTTTAGGAAGAGCATTTTCTGTTCCATGATTCACACAAGCAATGAGAAGGTCACCTATAAAACAATCATTGCCTTTTTGGTTCAACTCCATTGCAAATAGTTTTGTATAAAATGAAATTAAAGAATAAAATTCATTCCACTTCACCTCTAGGACCAGGACTTCCAAGGTCTCCTGTTGGGCCTCTATATCCTGGAGGACCACGAGAACCAGGATGCCCTACTCGTCCAGGCGCACCTTGAGCTCCAGGTTGTCCAGCAGGTCCTGGACGGCCAACCAACCCGGGAGCTAGGGGTCTTCTAAGGTTAGCAGCAAGTTGTGCAATTTGATCTGAAAACAAAGAGAAAAGGAAACAAAAATTATTCAGACATTCATTTATTTTAAAATAACAATATAAAAAATAGAGACATTATAAATGTTAATATTTGAATAAATACTTAAGACCCAGCATCTAAAAGTACAACAAAATAAAAAGGGGGGGGTTAAAAAATTGGAAAAAGCATTTTGTGAATATTTATATATTTGTCATCCATCAAACACATTTTGGAGCCCTCAAGGCAGAACATGTTGTGATCTGAAATGTCATTGCAGAAAATGCAGCATGTCTGCAGAAAGAACAGGACGCGTGCAGGAACTTTTAGCTCTTTTGCTTTGCAGCGCTGCTCCACATCAGGTTGTTCTCTTCAAACAGCGCTGTGTTCTGGATGCACTGTGTCAGTTTTCCATAACAGTGCAACAAGAGCCAAGCACCATTTGAAGAGAACAGTAAAAAATAGAGCAGGATTGGCTCTCATGGATTTTTTTTAACCCTGTCCATAGCCTTTCTGTAAGACATTCTTGTGAGCAACGCCCCTTTCTTTCATGTAATTAGCAAGAGTCCATGAGCTAGTGACGTATGGGATATACATTCCTACCAGGAGAGGCAAAGTTTCCCAAACCTTAAAATGCCTATAAATACACCCCTCACCACACCCACAATTCAGTTCTAAATATATGTATCCAAACATTTATTTGCCTTGACTCAGAATGTTCAACATTCCTTATTTTTCAGACAGTCAGTTTCATATTTGGGATAAATGCATTTGTTTCATTCATTTTTTCTTACCTTAAAAAATTTGACTTTTTCCCTGTGGGCTGTTAGGCTCGCGGGGGCAGAAAATGCTTCATTTTATTGCGTCATTCTTGGCGCGGACTTTTTTGGCGCAAAATTTTTTTTTTCTGTTTCCGGCGTCATACGTGTCGCCGGAAGTTGCGTCATTTTTTGACGTTTTTTTGCGTCAAAGATGTCGGCGTTCCGGATGTGGCGTCATTTTTGGCGCCAAAAGCATTTAGGCGCCAAATAATGTGGGCGTCTTTTTTGGCGCTAAAAAATATGGGCGTCATTTTTGTCTAAACATTATTTAAGTCTCATTATTTATTGCTTCTGGTTGCTAGAAGCTTGTTCACTGGCATTTTTTTCCCATTCCTGAAACTGTCATTTAAGGAATTTGATCAATTTTGCTTTATATGTTGTTTTTTTCTTTTACATATTGCAAGATGTTCCACGTTGCAACTGAGTCAGAAGATACTTCAGGAAAATCACTGCACAGTGCTGGAGCTACCAAGCTAAGTGTATCTGCTATAAACTTTTGGTATCTGTTTCTCCAGCTGTTATTTGTATTGCATGTCATGTCAAACTTATTAATGCAGATAAAATTTCCTTTAGTACTGTTACATTACCTGTTGCTGTTCCGTCAACATCTAATTTTCAGAGTGTTCCTGATAACATAAGAGATTTTATTTTTTAAATCCATTAAGAAGGCTATGTCTGTTATTTCTCCTTCTAGTATACATAAAAGTCTTTTAAAACTTCTCTTTTTTCAGATGAATTTTTAAATGAACATCATCATTCTGATACTGATAATGGTTCTTCTGGTTCAGAGGTTTCTGTCTCAGAGGTTGATGCTGATAAATCTTTGTATTTGTTCAAGATGGAATTTATTCGTTCTTTACTTAAAGAAGTGTTATTTGCATTAGAAATAGAGGATTCTGGTCCTCTTGATACTAAATGTAAACGTTTAAATAAGGTTTTTAAATCTCCTGTAGTTATTCCAGAAGTATTTTATCTCCCTGATGCTTTTTCTGAAGTAATTTCCAGGGAATCGAATAATTTGGGTAATTTATTTACTCCTTCTAGACGTTTAAGCAAATTATATCCTGTGCCATCTGACAGATTAAAGTTTTTTGGGACAAAAATCCCTAAGGTTATGGGGCTGTCTCTACTCCTGCTAATGTACTACTATTCCTACGGCAGATAGTACTTAATTTAAGGATCCTTTAGATAGGAAAATTGAATCCTTTCTAAGAAAAGCTTACTTATGTTCAGGTAATCTTCTTAGACCTGCTATATTTTTAGCGGATGTTGCTGCAGCTTCAACTTTTTGGTTAGAAGCTTTAGCGCAACAAGTAACAGATCATAATTTTATAGCATTATTATTATTCTATAACATGCTAATAATTTTATTGGTGATACCATCTTTTGATATCATTAGAGTTGATGTCAGGTATATGTCTCTAGCTATTTTAGCTAGAAAAGCTTTATGGATTAAACTTGGAATGCTGACATGTCTTCTAAGTCAACTTTGCTTTCCCTTTCTTTCCAGGGTAAATAATCATTTTCGTTCCTTTTCTCATAACAAGGAACAAAAGCCTGATCCTTCATCCTCAGGAGCGGTATCAGTTTGGAAACTATTTCCAGTTTGGAATATATCCAAGCCTTATAGAAACCTATAGCCAGCTCCTAAGTACCTATGAAGGTGCGGCCCTTATTCCAGCTCAGCTGGTATGGGGCAGATTACGTTTTCTTCAAAGAAATTTGGATCAATTCCGTTCTTAATCTCTGGTTTCAGAAACATTGTTTCAGAAAGGTACAGAATTGGCTTCAAGTTAAGGCCTCCTGCTAAGAGATTCTTTTCTTTCCCGGGTCCCAGTTAACACAGCAAAGGCTCAGCATTTCTGAAATGTGTTTCAGATCTAGAGTTGGCTGGAGTATTTATGCCAGTTCCAGTTCTGGAACAGGGGCTGGGGTTTTATTTTATCTCTTCATTGTACCAAAGAAGGTCAATTCCTTCAGACCAGTTCCGGATCTATCATTATTGAATCGTTATGTTAGGATACCAACATTCAAGATGGTTACTGTAGGACTATCCTGCCTTTTGTTTAGCAAGGGCATTATATGTCTACAATAGATTTACAGGATGTGTATCTGCATATTCCGATTCATCCAGATCATTTTTAGTGTCTGAGATTCTCTTTTTAGACAAGCATTACCAGTTTTGTGGCTCTACCGTTTGGCCTAGCCTCAGTTCCAAGAATTTTTTTCAAAGGTTCTCGGTGCCCTTCTTTCTGTAATCAGAGAATAGGGTTTTGGTATTTCCTTCTTTGGACGATATCTTGGTGCTTGCTCAGTCTTCTCATTTTCGAAGAATCTCATACGAATCGACTTGTGTTGTTTCTTCAAGTTCATGGTTGGAGGATCAATTTACCAATCAGTTCATTGATTCCTCAGACAAGGGTAACCTTTTTAGGTTTCTAGATAGATTCAGTGTCTATGACTCTGTCCTTGTCAGACAAGAGAAGTTTAACATTGATATCAGCTTGTCAAAACCTTCAGTCACAATCATTCCCTTTGGTAGCCTTATGCATGGAAATGTTGGGTCTTAGGACTGCCGCATCAGATGCGATCTCCTTTGCTCGTTTTCACATGCGACCTCTTCAGCTCTGTATGCTGAACCAATGGTGCAGGGATTACTCAAAGATATCTCAATTAATATCTTTAAACCGATTTTACGACACTCTCTGACATGGTGGACAGATCACCATCGTTTAGTTCAGGGGGCTTCTTTGTTCTTCCAATCTGGACTATAATCTCTACAGATGCAAGTCTTACAGGTTGGGGAGCTGTGTGGGGGTATCTGACGGCACAAGGGGTTTGGGAATCTCAGGAGGTGAGATTTCCGATCAATATTTTGGAACTCCGTGCAATTTTCAGAGCTCTTCAGTCTTGGCCTCTTCTGAAGAGAGAGTTGTTCATTTGTTTTCAGATAGACAATGTCACAACTGTGGCATACATCAATCATCAAGGAGGGACTCACAGTCCTCTGGCTATGAAAGAAGTATCTCGAATTTTGGTTTGGGCGGAATCCAGCTCCTGTCTAATCTCTGCGGTTCATATCCCAGGTATGGACAATTGGAAAGCGGATTATCTCAGTCGCCAAACGTTGCATCCGGGCGAATGGTCTCTTTACCCAGAGGTATTTCTTCAGATTGTTCAAATGTGGGAACTTCCAGAAATAGATCTGATGGCTTCTCATCTAAACAAGAAACTTCCCAGGTATCTGTCCAGATCCCGGGATCCTCAGGCGGAGGCAGTGGATGCATTATCACTTCCTTGGAAGTATCATCCTGCCTATATCTTTCCGCCTCTAGTTCTTCTTTCCAAGAGTAATCTCCAAGATTCTGAAGGAATGCTCGTTTGTTCTGCTGGTAGCTCCGGCATGGCCTCACAGGTTTTGGTATGCGGATCTTGTCCGGATGGCCTCTTGCCAACCGTGGACTCTTCCGTTAAGCCCAGACCTTCTGTCTCAAGGTCCTTTTTTCCATCAGGATCTGAAATCCTTAAATTTAAAGGTATGGAGATTGAACGCTTGATTCTTGGTCAAAGAGGTTTCTCTGACTCTGTGATTAATACTATGTTACAGGCTCGTAAATCTGTATCCAGAGAGATATATTATAGAGTCTGGAAGACTTATATTTCTTGGTGTCTTTCTCATCATTTTTCTTGGCATTCTTTTAGAATACCGAGAATATTACAGTTTCTTCAGGATGGTTTAGATAAGGGTTTGTCCGCAAGTTCCTTGAAAGGTCAAATCTCTGCTCTTTCTGTTCTTTTTCACAGAAAGATTGCTATTCTTCCTGATATTCATTGTTTTGTACAAGCTTTGGTTCATATAAAGCCTGTCATTAAGTCAATTTCTCCTCCTTGGAGTTTGAATTTGGTTCTGGGGGCTCTTCAAGCTCCTCCATTTGAAGCTATGCATTCATTGGATATTAAATTACTTTCTTGGAAAGTTTTGTTCCTTTTGGCCATCTCTTCTGCCAGAAGAGTTTTCTGAATTATCTGCTCTTTCTTGTGAGTCTCCTTTTCTGATTTTTCATCAGGATAAGGCGGTGTTGCGAACTTCTTTTGAATTTTTACCTAAGTTGTGAATTCCAACAACATTAGTAGAGACATTGTGGTTCCTTCATTATGTCCTAATCCTAAGAATTCTAAGGAGAAATCGTTGCATTCTTTGGATGTTATTAGAGCTTTGAAATATTATGTTGAAGCTACTAAGTCTTTCCGAAAGACTTCTAGTTTATTTGTTATCTTTTCCGGTTTTAGAAAGGCCAGAAAACTTCTGCCATTTCTTTGGCATCTTGGTTGAAATCTTTAATTCATCTTGCCTATGTTGATTCGGGTAAGACTCCGCCTCATAGGATTACAGCTCATTCTACTAGGTCAGTTTCTACTTCCTGGGCGTTTAGGAATGAAGCTTCGGTTGATCAGATTTGCAAAGCGGCAACTTGGTCCTCTTTGCATACTTTTACCAAATTCTACCATTTTGATGTATTTTCTTCTTCTGAAGCAGTTTTTGGTAGAAAAGTACTTCAGGCAGCGGTTTCAGTTTGAATCTTCTGCTTATGTTTTTCATTAAACTTTATTTTGGGTGTGGATTATTTTCAGCAGGAATTGGCTGTCTTTATTTTATCCCTCCCTCTCTAGTGACTCTTGTGTGGAAAGATCCACATCTTGGGTAGTCATTATCCCATACGTCACTAGCTCATGGACTCTTGCTAATTACATGAAAGAAAACATAATTTATGTAAGAACTTACCTGATAAATTCATTTCTTTCATATTAGCAAGAGTCCATGAGGCCCGCCCTTTTTTGTGGTGGTTATGATTTTTTTGTATAAAGCACAATTATTCCAATTCCTTATTTTATATGCTTTCGCGCTTTTTTCTTATCACCCCACTTCTTGGCTATTCGTTAAACTGAATTGTGGGTGTGGTGAGGGGTGTATTTATAGGCATTTTAAGGTTTGGGAAACTTTGCCTCTCCTGGTAGGAATGTATATCCCATACGTCACTAGCTCATGGACTCTTGCTAATATGAAAGAAATGAATTTATCAGGTAAGTTCTTACATAAATTATGTTTTTTATTACTATTTTATTACCTTATAATTATGTGATCTTAGACCAAAAGCAAAGGAAACAAATGTATTCAAGTCATTTTAAAAACTTAAAATTTCTTTTTTTTTTTCTCTGCAGATAATTTGCAATGAGATTTTCAGCTGCTGCAATATATTATAAAACTTCAAAAATTGATTTATTCTCCAGTTAATCGACACATTGCATTTAAGATGGTGCTTAATTTCAAAATGACCTGCAGAAATATTTTTACTAAAAAAAGAAATCTCAATGCAGAATGGGAAAAAAGTTCTACCTATGGTCTTGGAGAAGTATATTTCAGGTTAATTTAACATCAAAATATATTTAAAGGGACATTCAAGTCCAAAAAAAAAAAAATCATGATTCAGATAGGGCAGGTAATTTTAAACAACTTTCCCATTTACTTTTACCAACAATTTTGCTTTGTCCTCTTGGTATTCTTAGTTAAAAGCTAAACCTAGGAGGTTCATATGCTAATTTCTTAGACCTTGAAGGCCGCCTCTAATCTAAAAGCATTTTGATGTTTTTTCACCACTAAAGGTCGTTAGTTCATGTGTTTCATAAAGATAACATTGAGATCATGCACATGAAGTTACCCTGGAGTGAGCACTGATTGGAGGGCGCTCCTTTAAGCTTTTACATACTGATTGGCTAAAATACAAGTCTGTCAAAAGAACTGAAATAAGGTGGCAGTCTGCAGAGGCTTAGATACAAGGTAATCACAGAGGTAAAATGTGTATTATTATAACTGTTGGTTATGCAAAACTGGGCAATGGGTAATAAAGGGATTATCTTTTTAAACAACAAAAAGTCTGATGTCGACTGTCCCTTTAAGATTGTAACAATTCACCTATTATATTAAAGGGACATGAAACCTAAAAAAAACATAATTTATGTAAGAACTTACCTGATAAATTCATTTCTTTCATATTAGCAAGAGTCCATGAGCTAGTGACGTATGGGATATACATTCCTACCAGGAGGGGAAAAGTTTCCCAAACCTTAAAATGCCTATAAATACACCCCATCACCACACCCACAATTCAGTTTAACGAATAGCCAAGAAGTGGGGTGATAAGAAAGGAGCGAAAGCATCAAAAATACGGAATTGGAATAATTGTGCTTTATACAAAAAAAATCATAACCACCACAAAAAGGGTGGGCCTCATGGACTCTTGCTAATATGAAAGAAATGAATTTATCAGGTAAGTTCTTACATAAATTATGTTTTCTTTCATGTAATTAGCAAGAGTCCATGAGCTAGTGACGTATGGGATAGCAGATACCCAAGATGTGGAACTTCCACGCAAGAGTCACTAGAGAGGGAGGGATAAAATAAAGACAGCCAATTCCGCTGAAAAATTAATCCACAACCCAAATCAAAAGTTTCAATTTTATAATGAAAAAAACTGAAATTATAAGCAGAAGAATCAAACTGAAACAGCTGCCTGAAGTACTATTCTACCAAAAACTGCTTCTGAAGAAGAGAAAACATCAAAATGGTAGAATTTAGTAAAAGTATACAAAGAAGACCAAGTCGTTGCTTTGCAAATCTGATCAACAGAAGCTTCATTCTTAAAAGCCCAGGAAGTAGAAACTGACCTAGTAGAATGAGCCGTAATCCTCTGAGGCGGGGATTAACCCGACTCCAAATAAGCATGATGAATCAAAAGCTTTAACCAAGATGCCAAAGAAATGGCAGAAGCCTTCTGACCTTTCCTAAAACCAGAAAAGATAACAAATAGACTAGAAGTCTTTCTGAAATCTGAGTAGCTTCAACATAATATTTCAAAACTCTTACCACATCCAAAGAATGTAAGAATCTTTCCAAAGAATTCTTAGGATTAGGACACAAGGAAGGGACAATAATTCCTCTACTAATGTTGTTAGAATTCACAACTTTAGGTAAAAATTTAAATGAAGACAGCAAAACCACCTTATCCTGATGAAAAAATCAGAAAAAGTAGACTCACAAGAAAGAGCAGATAATTCAAAAACTGTTCTAGCTGAAGAGATGTCTAAAAGGAACAAAACTTTCCATGAAAGTAATTTTAATGTCCAAAGAAAGCATATGCTCAAATGGAAGAGCCTGTAAAGCCCTCAGAACCAAATTAAGACTCCAAGGAGGAGAAATTGGCTTAATGAAAGGCTTGATACGAACCAAAGCCTGAACAAAACAATGAATAACAGAAAGATTAGCAAATTTTTCTGTGAAAACAGTACAGAAAAAGCAGAGATTTGTCCTTTCAAGGAACTTGCAGACAAAAAACCCTTATCCAAACCATCCTGAAGAAACTATAAAATCCTAGGAATTCTAAAAGAATGCCAAGAGAATTTATGAGAAGAGCATCATGAGATGTAAATCTTCCAAACTCGATAATAAATCTTTCTAGACACAGATTTACGAGCCTGCAACATAGTATTAATCACTGAGTCAGAGAAACTTATATGACTAAGTACTAAGCGTTAAATTTCCATACCACCAAATTAATAATTTGAGTTACTGATGGAAAAAAAAAACGAATGTTAAGATATAAGGTCTGGCCTTAATGGAAGTGACCAAGACTAGCAACTGGACATCCGAACAAGAACCATATACCAAAACCTGTGCAGCCATGCTGGAGCCACCAGCAACACAAAAGATTGCTCCCTGATGATTTTGAAAATCACTCTAAAAAGAAGAACCAGAGGCGAAAAAAATATAGGCAGATTGATAACTCCAAGGAAGTGTCAATGCATACACTGCTTCCACCTGAGGATCCCCGGACCTGAATAGGCCCCTGGGAAGTTCCTTGTTTAGATGAGATGCCATCAGATCTATTTCTGGAAGCCCTCACATCTGAACAATTTGAAAAAACACATTTGGGTAAAGAGACCATTCTCCCGGATGTAAAGCTTGATTGACAGAGATAATCCGCTTCCCAATTGTCTATACCTGGGAAATGGACCGCAGAAATTGGACAGGAGCTGGATTTAGCCCAAGCAAGTATCCGAGATACTTCTTTCACAGCCTAAGGACTGAGAGTCCCACCCTGATGATTGACATACGCCACAGTTGTGACATTGTCTGTCTGAAAAACAATAAACGTCTCTTTCTTCAAAAAGAAGCCAAAACTGAAGAACTCTGAGAAATGCACGGAGTTCCAAAATATCGAATGGTAATCTCGCCTCCTGAGATTTCCAAACCCCTTTTGCTGACAGAGCTCCCCAGACAGCCTCCCAACCTAAAAGACTCGCATCTGTAGTGATCATGGACCAGGTTGAATGAACCAAAGAGACCCGTAGAACTATATGATGGTGATCTAACAACCAAGTCAAAGATAGTTGAACATTGAGATTCAAAGATATAAAAAGTGATATCCTAGAATCCCTGCACCATTAATTCAGCATAAAAAACTGGAAATGTTTCCTATGAAAATGAGCAAAGGGAATTGAATCCAATGCTGCAGCCATGAGACCTAAAACTTCCATGCATATAGCAACTGAAGGAAATAATAGAGACTGAAGGTTCCGACAAACGGAACCCAATAAAATTGTCACTTGTCTGTTAGAGACAAAGACATTGACACAATCTATCTGGAAACCTAAAAAAGGTGACCCTTGTCTGAGGAATCAAGGAGCTTTGATAAAAAGATCCTCTAACCATGTCTTGAAGAAACAACAAAAGTTGAATCGTATGAGATTCCGCAGAACGAAAAGACTGAGCCAGTACCAAGAGACCGTCCAAATAAGGAAACACTGAAAACCTTGAAAAGATTCTTTGAGCTGTCGCTAGACCAGAAGGAAAAGCAACAAATTGGTAATGCTTGTCAAAAATAGAGAATCTCAGAAAATGAAAATAATCTGAATGAAAACAGAAAATGAAGATATGCATCTATTGTATCTATTGTAAACAAATAATGCCCTCACTGACCAAAAGGCAGAATAGACCATATAAACACCATTCTAAAAGATGGTACACTTATATGACAATTCAAAAAGATTTTCTATCTTTGGGACACTGAATAGTTTTGAATAAAAACCCCAAACCCTGTTCCTAAAATGGAACTGGTATAAATACCCCAGAAAACTCCAGGTCTGAGCAGCGCCCTGAGCCCCAACGGGTGACCAGCCGCGCTTCACAAGTACCCAATACATACAGGTCTGAAACACACTTCAGGAAAGTGTGAGCCTTACTGGAATAGCTGGAATATGTTAGAGAAAAAAAAAGACTTCTCACAGGCGGTTTTACTCTGAATCCTATTCTGTACCCAAATCTAAGAAGTTTGGACCGAATTGAACCAAACAAATTTTAAAAAAGTCTTAACCTGCCCCTTACCAGCTAAGCTGGAATAAGAACTGCACCTACATGCAAATTTGGGGAGCTGACTTTGATCTTTTAAATGGCTTAAATTGAATGAAGAAAACTTCCAATTATAAACATGTTACTTGGGGAAGAATTAGGATTCCGTTCCTTAGTAAGAACAAAAACTAATATAAGCTTAAGATTTAGTCTTAGAACTCAATCTTGAAGCCCTGAGTAACAGTAGAAGAATTGAATTCAATTGTGAACCAAATAATTGATTACCTTGGAAAAAAAGAAATATGGAATTTAGAAATCAAATTAGCATTCCAAGATTGAAGTCACAAAGATCTTCTAGCTAAAATAGCTAAAGACATAGAATAAACCTAATTTGCGAAAATATCAAAAAAATGACGACACAAATTATTAGCATGTTGATCAACTTAACAATGCTAAACAAATCATAATCCGATACTTGTTGCACTAAAATATCCAACCAGAAAGTTGAAGCAGTAGCAACATCAGCCAAATAAATTACAGGTCTAAGAAAAGTACCTGAAAATAAATAATTTTCCTTAAATAAGATACAAGTTTCCCATCTGAAGGAAAAAAAAAAAAATACTATTTGCTATAGGAATAGTAGTATGTTTAGCAAGAGTAGAGATAGCCCCATTAACTTGGGGGATCTTTCCTCAAAACTTAAAACTAACTGCCGGCAAAGGATACAATTTAAAAACCTTAAAGAAGGAATCAAAGAAATTCCCGGCCTATTCCATTCCCTAGTATCAGGAACTGGAAAAAAACCTCTGAAGAAACCACAGAAGGTTAATAAGCAGAATTAAAATGTTAGCTAGTCTTAAAATCAAAAGAACTAGTTACTTCAATATCCAAAATAATCAACACCTTTTCAACAAAGAATGAATGTACTCTATTTAAAAATAAAAAAGTAGATTTGTTAGTGTCAATATCTGATGAAGAATATTCTGAATGAGAAAAAACACCATCAGCGAAGGATAATTCAGTATGTTGTTGGTCATTTGAAACTTCATCAACTAAATGAGAAGTTTAAAAAAGACCTAAAAATTTTATTAGAAGGCGGGATGGCAGACAAAGCCTTTAGAATAGAATCAGAAAAATATTCTTATAAATTCCTAAGTATATCTTATACATTAGATGTAAAAAGAATAGCAATAGATAATGCATAAATACTAATGGACTCTGCATGTAAAAGTTTATCATAATAACTTATTACAAACCATAGCTAAAGATAAACATTCATAACATTAAAATAAATGAACTTAGCTTTGGTAGGACTGATATTAGTCATCAGGAATCCCTCAGTATTTTCTGATACAGGAACAGTTTTTGGAATATCTTGCAATATGTAATAGAAAAAAACAACATATAAAGCAAAATTATCAAATTCCTTAAATGACAGTTTCAGGAATGGGAAAAAAATGCAAACAGAACAGGCCGCTAGAAACCATAAGCAACTAAAAAATGAGACTTAAATAATGTTAAAAATCTGGCGCCAAGAATGACGCCCACATATTTTTTGGCGCCAAAAACGCCTGCAACAAACACGAGAGCCAAAAATGACACAACTATGTGAAAACTTCCGGCGTCAACTACGACGCCGGAAATTACATCATTGACATCAGACAAGCGTCAATCTCGTGCCAAAAAAGTCTCGCGCCAAAAATGACGCAATAAATTCTAGCATTTTTTGCACCCGCGAGCCTAACAGCCCGAAATTTAAAGGAAAAAAGTCAATTGAAAATTTAGGTAAGAAAAATATTTTAATTCATATGCATTTTCCCAAAAAAATGAAACTGACAGTCTGAAAGAAGGAAAATAAACTGATTGACCTGAATCATGGCAAATATAAGTATAAAACATATATTTAGAACTTTACATATAAAGTGCCAAACCATAGCTGAGAGTGTCATAAATAAAAGATAAGACTTACTTACCCAAAGACACTCATCTACATAAAGTAGATAGCCAAACCAGTACTGAAACGAGAATCAGTAAAGGTAATGGTATATAATAGTATATCGTCGATCTGAAAAGGGAGGTAGGAGAAGAAATCTCTACGACCGATAACAGAGAACCTATGAAATAGATCGCCTAGAGGAAGACCATGGAATTCAAATAGGCAATACTCTCTTCACATCCCTCTGACATTCACTGCACTCTGAGAGGAAAACCGGGCTTCAGCTTGCTGCGAAGCGCATATCAACGTAGAAATCTAGCACAAACTTACTTCACCACCTCCATGGGAGGCAAAGTTTGTAAAACTGAATTGTGGGTGGGGTGAGGGGTGTATTTATAGGCATTTTAAGGTTTGGGAAACTTTGCCCCTCCTGGTAGGAATGTATATCCCATACGTCACTAGCTCATGGACTCTTGCTAATTACATGAAAGAAATGTTTTCATGATTGAGAAAGAGAATACAATTTTAAACAACTTTCCAATTTACTTCTATGATCTATTTTGCTTTATTCTCTTGGTATCCTTTGTTGAAGAATAGGCATGACTTGAAGCTAGTTAACACATTGGGTGATTACATGAGGAATATTTGTGCAGCCACCAATCAGCAGCTCGTGCGCCTACCTAGGTATCCTTTTCAACAAAGGATACCAAGAGAACAAAACAAATTAGATAAATGAAGTAAATTGTGAAGTTGTTTTAAATCACATGCTATATCCGAATCATGAAAGAAAAAAAATTGTGTTTCATGTCCCTTTTATTCCCCCATTTTAGCTTAAAGGTACATTCAAGCCACATAGAAGTATTTCAGTTTTGAATATAAGCATTTTTGTAATATACATGTATTAGCAAAAATGCTTCTCATAAAAGCTATAGCTGTATTAAATTTGCACGTGCACCAGCATTTTAAACACAGCACTTGCTCGGAGAGCCTAAGGCGCTTGTACCATCTGGTAATGATTTAGGACCAGATTACAAGTGGCGAGCTAACAGTTATGCGCTAGCGAAAATATCATGGGGGTTTGTGTGCGAAGGGTTTATTGCTTGTATTATAAGTTTAAAATAAATTGATCATTTGAGCGCAATTGAAGTTAACAAGCGGCGGGATAACGCGTCCTTAGAGCTCTGGTTAACTGTTTCAAGAAAACAAATAAGGGTCACAAAACACATCAAAAATACATCACAAAGTAAAGTTACACTCATATTAACACTATCAGATAACAATTATTTAAAGAAAAATACATATACTGTGTATATATATATATTAATAAATACAGCATATTGTGCTATGTGAAGAACATTTGAATGTAAAATATTCATACTTTCACGTATGGTTAGCGAACTTGAGAATATGCGATTGGGTTTGCTCGGGAGCAGGGTTTTTTCCACTTTTTTGGTCCATTGACTTCTATGGGGGAATAAGTTAATGCACGCGCAATATCCATAGGGTTAGCGCTTGTGTGAAAACAGTTTACTTTCAACTTGTAATACGAGCGCTTCCTGACGCGCACAGAAAAACTTACTTCTAGTGGAGTTAGTGCATGAGCTTGAGCGTTTAATACCGCTTCACTTGTAATCTGGCCTTTAAAGGAACATTAAACCCCAAAATTTTCTTTTATGATTCAGATAGAGAATACAATTTTAAACAACATTCCAATTTACTTCTATTACCTAATTTTCTGCAATCTTCTTTGTTAAAGGGCCACTGTAAGTAAATATTTTCTATGCCTGTTACTAACTAACTACCCCAAATACGCTTTTTATCAATAGCATTTCATTAACATATCTCTACCGTATATCAGAAATCTTGTCTGCAAATTTAATTGTTTTCCAAACCCACTCCGTGGGTATCCTTTGCTCTGTACCAATCCGTTTACAATACCTAGGTTTCAAAATGGCGCTTTAAACACAAAGTTATTGGTTTAAGTATTTTGAACATGCAGTGCTGAAAATAGTGGGCAGGATAATGTGACATCATCGGCGAATAAAAGATATAACTTTTAGAACGTTATGAAACTTCGCTTTGGAGAAAATATAGGTCAGTAGGTTTTAATTAATGTTTATTAACTTTAATATGTTAGTTGTTTAGCTTAAAAATTATAACAGAAAGTAATCCTTTAAAGAAATACCAATGTACATTGGTGAGCCAATCACATGGGTCATACATGTGCAGCCACCTATCAGAAGCTACTGAGCCTATCTAGATATGCTTTTCAGGAAAGAATATCAAGAGAATGAAGCAAACTAGATAATAGATGTGAATTGTTTAAAATGGTATTCTCTATCTGAATCATGAAAGAAAAAATTTGGTTTAAAGTCCCTTTAACGGGACATAAAAACATAATTTATGTAAGAACTTACCTGATAAATTAATTTCTTTCATATTAGCAAGAGTCCATGAGCTAGTGACGTATGGGATATACATTCCTACCAGGAGGGGCAAAGTTTCCCAAACCTCAAAATGCCTACAAATACACCCCTCACCACACCCACAAATCAGTTTAACGAATAGCCAAGAAGTGGGGTGATAAGAAAAAAGTGCGAAAGCATAAAAAATAAGGAATTGGAATAATTGTGCTTTATACAAAAAAAATCATAACCACCACAAAAAGGGTGGGCCTCATGGACTCTTGCTAATATGAAAGAAATGAATTTATCAGGTAAGTTCTTACATAAATTATGTTTTCTTTCATGTAATTAGCAAGAGTCCATGAGCTAGTGACGTATGGGATAATGACTACCCAAGATGTGGATCTTTCCACGCAAGAGTCACTAGAGAGGGAGGGATAAAATAAAGACAGCCAATTCCGCTGAAAAATAATCCACACCCAAAATAAAGTTTAAATTTAATAATGAAAAAAACTGAAAATATAAGCAGAAGATTCAAACTGAAACAGCTGCCTGAAGTACTTTTCTACCAAAAACAGCTTCAGAAGAAGAAAACACATCAAAATGGTAGAATTTAGTAAAAGTATGCAAAGAAGACCAAGTTGCTGCTTTGCAAATCTGATCAACCGAAGCTTCATTCCTAAACGCCCAGGAAGTAGAAACTGACCTAGTAGAATGAGCTGTAATCCTTTGAGGCGGAGTTTTACCCGACTCGACATAAGCATGATGAATTAAAGATTTCAACCAAGATGCCAAAGAAATGGCAGAGGCCTTCTGACCTTTCCTAGAACCGGAAAAGATAACAAATAGACTAGAAGTCTTTCGGAAATTCTTAGTAGCTTCAACATAATAATTCAAAGCTCTAACTACATCCAAAGAATGCAATGATTTCTCCTTAGAATTCTTAGGATTAGGACATAATGAAGGAACCACAATTTCTCTACTAATGTTGTTGGAATTCACAACCTTAGGTAAAAATTCAAAAGAAGTTCGCAACACCGCCTTATCCTGATGAAAAATCAGAAAAGGAGACTCACAAGAAAGAGCAGATAATTCAGAAACTCTTCTGGCAGAAGAGATGGCCAAAAGGAACAAAACTTTCCAAGAAAGTAATTTAATGTCCAACGAATGCATAGGTTCAAACGGAGGAGCTTGAAGAGCCCCCAGAACCAAATTCAAACTCCAAGGAGGAGAAATTGACTTAATGACAGGTTTTATACGAACCAAAGCTTGTACAAAACAATGAATATCAGGAAGATTAGCAATCTTTCTGTGAAAAAGAACAGAAAGAGCAGAGATTTGTCCTTTCAAGGAACTTGCAGACAAACCTTTCTCCAAACCATCCTGAAGAAACTGTAAAATTCTCGGAATTCTAAAAGAATGCCATGAAAAATGATGAGAAAGACACCAAGAAATATAAGTCTTCCAGACTCTATAATATATCTCCCTAGATACAGATTTACGAGCCTGTAACATAGTATTAATCACAGAGTCAGAGAAACCTCTTTGACTAAGAATCAAGCGTTCAATCTCCATACCTTTAAATTTAAGGATTTGAGATCCTGATGGAAAAAAGGACCTTGCGATAGAAGGTCTGGTCTTAACGGAAGAGACCACGGTTGGCAAGAGGCCATCCGGACAAGATCCGCATACCAAAACCTGTGAGGCCATGCTGGAGCTACCAGCAGAACAAACGAGCATTCCTTCAGAATCTTGGAGATCACTCTTGGAAGAAGAACTAGAGGCGGAAAGATATAAGCAGGATGATACTTCCAAGGAAGTGACAATGCATCCACTGCTTCCGCTTGAGGATCCCTGGATCTGGACAGATACCTGGGAAGTTTCTTGTTTAGATGAGAGGCCATCAGATCTATTTCTGGAAGTCCCCACATTTGGACAATCTGAAGAAATACCTCTGGGTGAAGAGACCATTCGCCCGGATGTAACGTTTGGCGACTGAGATAATCCGCTTCCCAATTGTCTATACCTGGGATATGAACCGCAGAAACTAGACAGGAGCTGGATTCTGCCCAAACCAGAATTCGAGATACTTCTTTCATAGCCAGAGGGCTGTTAGTCCCTCCTTGATGATTGATGTATGCCACAGTTGTGACATTGTCTGTCTGAAAACAAATGAACGATTCTCTCTTTAGAAGAGGCCAAGACTGAAGAGCTCTGAAAATTGCACGGAGTTCCAAAATATTGATCGGTAATCTCACCTCCTGAGATTCCCAAACCCCTTGTGCCGTCAGAGACCCCCACACAGCTCCCCAACCTGTAAGACTTGCATCTGTTGAGATTACAGTCCAGGTCGGAAGAACAAAAGATGCCCCCTGAACTAAACGATGGTGATCTGTCCACCACGTCAGAGAGTGTCGTACAATCGGTTTTAAAGATATTAATTGAGATATCTTTGTGTAATCCCTGCACCACTGGTTCAGCATACAGAGCTGAAGAGGACGCATGTGAAAACGAGCAAAGGGGATCGCGTCCGATGCAGCAGTCATAAGACCTAGAATTTCCATGCATAAGGCTACCGAAGGGAATGATTGCGACTGAAGGTTTCGACAAGCTGATATCAATTTTAGACTTCTCTTGTCTGTCAAAGATAGAGTCATGGACACTGAATCTATCTGGAAACCCAAAAAGGTTACCCTTGTCTGAGGAATCAATGAACTTTTTAGTAAATTGATCCTCCAACCATGATCTTGAAGAAACAACACAAGTCGATTCGTATGAGATGCTGCTAAATGTGAAGACTGAGCAAGTACCAAGATATCGTCCAAATAAGGAAATACCACAATACCCTGTTCTCTGATTACAGACAGAAGGGCACCGAGAACCTTTGTAAAAATTCTTGGAGCTGTTGCTAGGCCAAACGGCAGAGCCACAAACTGGTAATGCTTGTCTAGGAACGAGAATCTCAGAAACTGATAGTGATCTGGATGAATCGGAATATGCAGATATGCATCCTGTAAATCTATTGTAGATATATAATGCCCTTGCTGAACAAAAGGCAGGATAGTCCTTACAGTTACCATTTTGAATGTTGGTATCCTTACATAACGATTCAATATTTTTAGATCCAGAACTGGTCTGAAGGAATTCTCCTTCTTTGGTACAATGAAGAGATTTGAATAAAACCCCAGCCCCTGTTCCAGAACTGGAACTGGCATAATTACTCCAGCCAACTCTAGATCTGAAACACATTTCAGAAATGCTTGAGCCTTCGCTGGATTTACTGGGACACGGGAAAGAAAAAATCTCTTTGCAGGAGGCCTTATCTTGAAGCCAATTCTGTACCCTTCTGAAACAATATTCTGAATCCAAAGATTGTGAACGGAATTGATCCAAATTCCTTTGAAAAAACGTAATCTGCCCCCTACCAGCTGAGCTGGAATGAGGGCCGCACCTTCATGTGGACTTAGGAGCTGGCTTTGATTTTCTAAAAGGCTTGGATTTATTCCAGACTGGAGATGGTTTCCAAACTGATACCGCTCCTGAGGATGAAGGATCAGGCTTTTGTTCCTTGTTGTGACGAAAGGAACGAAAACGATTATTAGACCTAAATTTACCTTTCGATTTTTTATCCTGTGGTAAAAAAGTTCCTTTCCCTCCAGTAACAGTTGAGATAATAGAATCCAACTGAGAACCAAATAATTTATTACCCTGGAAAGAAAGGGAAAGCAGAGTAGACTTAGAAGACATATCAGCATTCCAAGTTTTAAGCCATAAAGCTCTTCTAGCTAAAATAGCTAGAGACATATACCTGACATCAACTCTAATGATATCAAAGATGGCATCACAAATAAAATTATTAGCATGTTAAAGAAGAATAATAATGCTATGAGAATTATGATCTGTTACTTGTTGCGCTAAAGCTTCCAACCAAAAAGTTGAAGCTGCAGCAACATCCGCCAAAGATATAGCAGGTCTAAGAAGATTACCTGAACACAAGTAAGCTTTTCTTAGAAAGGATTCAATTTTCCTATCTAAAGGATCCTTAAAGGAAGTACCATCTGCCGTAGGAATGGTAGTACGCTTAGCAAGAGTAGAGACAGCCCCATCAACCTTAGGGATTTTGTCCCAAAATTCTAATCTGTCAGATGGCACAGGATATAATTGCTTAAAACGTTTAGAAGGAGTAAATGAATTACCCAAATTATTCCATTCCCTGGAAATTACTTCAGAAATAGCACCAGGAACAGGAAAAACTTCTGGAATAACTACAGGAGATTTAAAAACCTTATCTAAACGTTTAGATTTAGTATCAAGAGGACCAGAATCCTCTATTTCTAATGCAATTAGGACTTCTTTAAGTAAAGAACGAATAAATTCCATTTTAAATAAATATGAAGATTTATCAGCATCAACCTCTGAGACAGAATCCTCTGAACCAGAAGAGCCATTATCAGAATCAGAATGATGATGTTCATTTAAAAATTCATCTGAAAAATAAGAAGTTTTAAAAGACTTTTTACGTTTACTAGAAGGAGGAATAACAGACATAGCCTTCTTAATAGATTTAGAAACAAAATCTCTTATGTTATCAGGAACACTCTGAGTATTAGATGTTGATGGAACAGCAACAGGTAATGTAACTTTACTAAAGGAAATATTATCTGCATTAACAAGTTTGTCATGACATTCAATACAAACAACAGCTGGAGGAACAGCTACCAAAAGTTTACAGCAGATACACTTAGCTTTGGTAGCTCCAGCACCAGGCAGCGATTTTCCAGAAGTATCTTCTGACTCAGCTTCAACATGGGACATCTTGCAATATCTAATAGAAAAAACAACATATAAAGCAAAATTGAACAAATTCCTTAAATGACAGTTTCAGGAATGGGAAAAAATGCCAGTGAACAAGCTTCTAGCAACCAGAAGCAATAAAAAATGAGACTTAAATAATGTGGAGACAAAAGTGACGCCAATATTTTTTTTAGCGCCAAATAAGACGCCCACATTATTTGGCGCCTAAATGCTTTTGGCGCCAAAAATGACGCCACATCCGGAACGCCGACATTTTTGGCGCAAAAGAACGTAAAAAATGACGCAACTTCCGGCGACACGTATGACGCGGAAACAGAAAAAAAATTTGCGCCAAAAAAGTCAGCGCCAAGAATGATGCAATAAAATGAAGCATTTTCAGCCCCCGCGAGCCTAACAGCCCACAGGGAAAAGTCAAATTTAAGGTAAGAAAAAAATTGTTTTATTCAAATGCATTATCCCAAATATGAAACTGACTGTCTGAAATAAGGAATGTTGAACATCCTGAGTCAAGGCAAATAAATGTTTGAATACATATATTTAGAACTTTATAAAAAAGTGCCCAACCATAGCTTAGAGTGTCACAGAAAATAAGACTTACTTACCCCAGGACACTCATCTACATGTAGTAGAAAGCCAAACCAGTACTGAAACGAGAATCAGCAGAGGTAATGGTATATATATAAGAGTATATCGTCGATCTGAAAAGGGAGGTAAGAGATGAATCTCTACGACCGATAACAGAGAACCTATGAAATAGACCCCGTAGAAGGAGATCATTGCATTCAAATAGGCAATACTCTCCTCACATCCCTCTTACATTCACTGCACGCTGAGAGGAAAACCGGGCTCCAACTTGCTGCGGAGCGCATATCAACGTAGAATCTAGCACAAACTTACTTCACCACCTCCATAGGAGGCAAAGTTTGTAAAACTGATTTGTGGGTGTAGTGAGGGGTGTATTTATAGGCATTTTGAGGTTTGGGAAACTTTGCCCCTCCTGGTAGGAATGTATATCCCATACGTCACTAGCTCATGGACTCTTGCTAATTACATGAAAGAAACAGAATTTTTTCCCCTCATGATTTAGATAGAACATAAAATTTTAAACAATTTTTTAATTTACTTCTATTATCATATTTTCTTCGTTTTCTTGTTATCCTTATTTGAAAAGCAGAAATGTAAGCTCGAGTGTGCACGTGTCTGCAGTACTATTTGGAAGCCGTTTTGCAACAATGTTATACATTAGCAGGAGCACTAGATAGCAGCACTTTTTCCTGTCATGTAGTGCTTAATGCATGTGTACGCTACCTACCTAGGTATCTCTTCAACAAAGAATAACATGAGAATGAAATAAATTTGATAACAGAAGTAAATTAGAAACTTTTTAAAAATTGTATTCTCTATCTGAATCATGAAAGAATTTTTTTGGGGTTTAATGTCTCTTAAATGTGTTAATTGCTGACACAATACATGCTCCAATTGCTTTCTGAGCAGCTTCATTATTTAAAATGCTGGTGCACTGAGAATATCTAGCTATACTTCACATGCACATGCAGAGAAAAATGTTAATAGTAAAACAGTAATTGCTAGACGCATTTTTGCAATGCCAATACATGTATATTGCAAAAATGTTTCTAATCAAAGATGTAATTCATATGTGCATTTAAATTTTGACCGGAATGTCCCTTTAATCCCAAATATTTTGCTTTGCAGTATGCGGTACACATAGATCTTTATGAACAAATATAAATTTGTCCAAAAACTTCAAAACTGAACAGTATTATAAACATTTCATGAAACCATCCAACCTGGCTTTGTTTTTATATTGCGTCTTCCCCACTATTGTGAGTTACATATTTTAATATAAATTTAAGAATATTCCTGCCCTCAGACAGAAAAAACTGCAGTGCTTACAAACAGTGATTACCAGCATCTGACACACAATCTGAGCAGAGGGGGTTTATATATTGGGCACAAGATTGGTGAAAACGCTGTAAGATGACCGGAATTGCAGCACTGTTTTTGCTTTAAGGAATAGAAAGGTCAAATTTGAAATGTGCATGGGTGAATTTCAATATGAAATAGAAGTTTTTGCAATATACTTCCATTCAGAGAACTGGCGGTGGTGTGTTTGGCTTCTGTGAGCTAAGAAGGTTTTGTTTGCGAATGCTGGTGCATGGGCCCTCGCAGCATATGTGCATATGCTGCTGGAAAAAAACAGTAATAACTAGCTAATAGAAGTATATTACATAAATGTTTCTCATGCACATTTAAATTTACACCTTTCTAGCCCTTTAATGGAAAGCCTGATGTATGGATGAATATAAATGTTGCATTAAATTAATATCTTCCCTTGAACCATTCATTTATTAGTTTCTCTGTTACCACCATTAGTTATTTGTTATTAAAAAAAAACTGTAACATTTGTTGTTTTTTATATTTGTTTAATAATGAATATCCATGTCTATTGTGCAACTCAAAGTGTATGGAAAATTGACTAGAGAACATAAGTCCTCCGTTTACAGTATGTGTAAAGTTTCCCTGAACATTTTTTTATATTGATGCACTGTTACAGTACAATATAGTTTTCTGGCTCTGTGAAAATAGGTATGTATTGAGCAAGCTGTTATATTTATGGAGTGTATCCGTGTATGCCATTTCTTTTACATTAGATTTTGAATTTAGGGAGGATGCAGAAATTTGTATGTGATAAATATACTTTTTTTTTTTTTTGTTAACACCAATATCAGCACCATGCACACATCTCATAGCAAGTTCTAACTGGCAAGTATGCACTGTGCATATAAACCAATCAGCACTCACACAAACACTTAAAGGGACAGTTAAGTCCAAAATAAACTTTCATGATTCAAATAGGTCATGCAATTTTAAACAATTCTCCGAATTAACTTTTATCACCAATTTTGCTTTGTTCTCTTGGTATTCTTAGTTGAAAGCTAAGCCTAGGTAGGCTCATATGCTAATTTATTAGACCTTGAAGGCCGCCTCTAATCTGAATGCATGTTTTCACAACTAGAGGGTGTTAGTTCATGTGTGTCATATAGATAACATTGAGCTCACGCACGTGAAGTTACCTAAGAGTCAGCACTGATTGGTTAAAATGCAAGTCTGCCAAAAGAACTGAAATAAGGGGGCAGTTTGCAGAGGTTTAGATTCAAGGTAATCACTTAGGTAAAAAGTGTATTATTTTAACTGTGTTGGTTATGCAAAACTGGGGAATGGGTAATAAAGGGATTATCTATCTTAAACAACAAAAATTCTGGTGTTGACTGTCCCTTTTAATAGTTACTTGTAAGTCACTTTTTAACATGGAGAAAAAATACCTTCAGAAAATTAAGAAGAGATATCCATAAAAAGAAAACATCACTAAGGTTTTTGATATTCAGCATTTGTGATGTGCTGGATATTTATCTTGTATACACTTCAGTTGTTTGTCACGGGACAAATCCTTAAAAAACAGATGTATGAATATCAATTTATTTATAATATACATACATTGTTTGATAAAAAAAGCTATATAGACCTACACATTCTTCCTAGTACAGTTACAAAAATTAGGGTTGGCAACTCGTGTCAGACACATACTAATATATATAGGGCTCATCAGACACTTTCAAATTAAACTTACCGTTTATCAGGCCACCACACAGCTCTCTGATGTGCTGTTCACTTGCCAGCTTTCCCTAAAAAGCATAAAATCACCATTTATATTTTCATTATTAAAATATTTAGAAAAAATATATCTTTTTTTTTTTTTGTTCAGGAGGTCGGCTTGAGATGTCCTGAAAACATTTATTACAAAATGCTGATAAAAATAAATAAAAACAAGAATATACTGCTGTTGTTGCTTTATGGTAACGATTTCTAAAAAGTGGAAATCTAGTTTATAATACAAGTATTTTACCATGAGCTAGAAGAAATGCGCTGGATACATACTAAATTTAAGTATTCTCATTATATGTAAAGACTTAGGTTTGCACACACACATATCACACATATATCACACACAGAACATCTATACATGCAGCCATCCAATTATATGTATATCGCTCACTCTCAGCTTCAAAATGAAGGTTTGGCTGAACAACTTTGTTTTTGACATTGTACCGCACTTTGCTTTCAAGGCTTTTCCTTTTAAAGGGACACTAAACCCAAATTGTTTCTTTCATGATTCAGATAGAGCATGCAATTTTAACCAACTTTCTAATTTACTCCTATTATTAATTCTTCTTCTCTTGCTATCTTTAATTGAAAAGCAGGAGTAAAGCTTAATTGCCAGCCCATTTTTGGTTCAGCACCTGGGTATCGCTTGCTGATTGATGGCTAAATGTAGCCACCAATAAGCATGCGCTATCCAGAGCTTTACATTCCTGCTTTTCAATTAAAGATAGCAATAGAACGAAGAAATAATGATAATAGGAGTAAATTAGAAAGTTACTTAAAATTGCATGCTCTATCTGAACCATGAAAGAAACAATTTGGGGCATATGTATCAAGCTCCGAATGGAGCTTGATGCCCTGTGTTTCTGGCGAGCCTGCAGGCTCGCCAGAAACAGCAGTTACGAAGCAGCAGTCACAAAGACTGCTGCTCCATAACAGGAGCAGCGGTCTTTGTGCTCTGAGCAGGCGGACACACATCGCCGGAAATCAACCCGATCGAGTACAATCGGGTTGATTGACACCCCCCTGCTGGCGGCCGATTGGCCACGAGCCTGCAGGGGGCGGCGTTGCACCTGCAGCTCTTGTGAGCTGCTGGTGCAATGCTGAATACGGCGAGCGCATTGCTTGCCGTATTCAGTGAGGACTGGCGGACCTGATCCGCAGTGTCGGATCAGGTCCGCCAGACCTTAATAACTAGAGGCCTTTGTGTTTAGTATTGGGTTACACTCTGCACTATTGGTTGTACCTGGTCTGTTCAATAGCAGGTATAGCAAATATTAATAGCACAGTTTGGGATTACTATGTAGTAGCAGGAAACACAGCAAAGACATGTTGTGCTTGTCTGAGTAACTCTACATAGTCATTTGTTGATGATTTGTCTGCTGTTATCAACCTGTGTGGTGTGCAGTACATAACACTTTGTGAAGTATTCCTTACAGTTTGTTTATTGATGAAGTTGTACAACTAGGCTACAAGCAAAGAGACTCAATATTTAACACATGTGGCAATTTAAGACCAAACATTGGGTAATTGATATAACATTGTGAAGGCCATCCAACACATTGACAATTTAAAAAGCGTATTTAAAGAGACAGTTAAGTCAAAATTAAACTTTCATGATTCAGATTGAGCATGCAGTTTTAAACATCCTTCCAATTTATTTATGTTATCTAATTTATTCTCTTGGTATCCTTTGTTGAAAAGCATACCTAGCTAGGCTTTGTTGAAAAGCTCGGGGAGAAGCAATGCACTACTGGAAGGTAGCTGGTGATTGGTGGCTGCAAATATATGCCTCTTCTCATTGGCTCACACAATGTGTTCAGCTAGCTCCCAGTAGTGCACAGGAAGGATGTTTACAATTGTATGCTCTATCTGTATCATGAAAGAAATAAAAATGTTTTTCATGTCCTTTTATCATTTTATTTTTCTTCTCAAGGCTTATTATAAAGTGTACATTATTAGCTTTCTAGTGGATTCAGTTAAATTATCCCTGTATTAGCTAGCAGGCAGCATACTAGCTTGTGCAATGCTTGTGCACAGCTGTTTACTGGCTCCCTTGAAATGGCATCCCATGTCCAAAAATGATTAAAGGGACAGTCTAGTCCAAAATAAACTTTCATGATTCAGATAGGGCATGTCATTTTAAACAATTTTCCAGTTTACTTTTATCACCAATTTTGCTTTATTCTCGTGGTATTTTTAGTTGAAAGCTAAGCCTAGGAGGTTTATATACTAATTTCTAAACCCTTGAAGGCCGCCTCTTCTCTCAGGGCATTTTTCCCCACTAGAGGATGATAGTTCAAGTGTGTCATATAGATAACACTGTGCTCACGTATGTGAAGTTCTAGTGAACCAGCTCTGATTGGCTAAAATGGATGTCTGTCAAAAGAACTGAAATAAGGGGGCATTTTGCAGAGGCTTAGATACAGGATAATCACAGTGTATTTATATAACTGTTGGTTATGCAAAACTAGGGAATGGGTAATAAAGGGATTATCTATCTTTTTAAACAATAACAATTCTGGTGTAGACTGTCCCTTTAATGCTGGTTAACACAAATGTTAGTTATTGTACATTTTTAAGTAATATCCTAACCAATAGTGCATAAAATTAACACCAGTATTGTCACACACATTTTAACTTGTTTGAAGTGGTCATTATAGTATTATTAGGGCTTACAATCATTGCATTGCCGAGAGTGTTGGCAGCAAAAGCAGAATATTTCATATCAGGTCTATTATCATTCTATTTATATACATTATTTAATATATGTAATAAAATATATATATAATACATATAAATAGATAATACTTACAGGAACACCAGTCTTGCCAGTGATGCCAGGAACTCCCTGTTCACCCTGGAATCCCATTGGTCCTGGTGGGCCAGGAACTCCTGGAACACCAGATGTACCATTTGGACCAACTACTCCTTTAGGACCTGGTTCACCTCTAACACCTGGCTGGTGGTAAAAAAAAAGAATAGAAACCAGTGAAAAATAAAAACAAAAGGCCCCTGCATATGAAAAACTTTTGCTGTTAATAGCAGCTTGTGAATGATCAAACTCCTGTCAGCAAATAAATAGCCATACGCCATACTGCAGCAGCTCCTAAGTGTTAGATTTAGAATCTATTACTGTTATGTGTGACCAGCAGCAGTGCAGACACAAATCCCTTTTGTCCGTATACTCACCATGACCTGGTTTAAAGTCCAATAATCACAAATAAATTATAGTTAACCCTCTTACAGCAATAAACTGTAACCATCACCCCCATAAACCTTAGTTGCCACCAGAGCAATAAACATTAACCTTAATACAGCCCCCTCCATTATTAACCCTAAACAAAATCTGGACCCCCTTCTCATTTAATCCTACCTGACCCAACCCTGTAGCTTTCACTGGCCTCACTAAGGCCTAGATTTGGAGTTCGGCGGTAGCCGTCAAAACCAGCGTTAGAGGCTCCTAACGCTGGTTTTGGGCGCCCGCTGGTATTTGGAGTCAGTGATTAAAGGGTCTAACGCTCACTTTTCAGCCGCGACTTTTCCATACCGCAGATCCCCCTACGCCATTTGCGTATCCTATCTTTTCAATGGGATCTTTCTAACGCTGGTATTTAGAGTCGTTTCTGAAGTGAGCGTTAGAGCTCTAACGACAAGATTCCAGCCGCCTGAAAATAGCAGGAGTTAAGAGCTTTCTGGCTAACGCCGGTTTATAAAGCTCTTAACTACTGTACCCTAAAGTACACTAACACCCATAAACTACCTATGTACCCCTAAACCGAGCTCCCCCCACATCGCCGCCACTCGATTAAAATTTTTAACCCCTAATCTGCCGACCGCCACCTACGTTATACTTATGTACCCCTAATCTGCTACCCCCTAACACCGCCGACCCCTATATTATATTTATTAACCCCTAACCTGCCCCCCACAACATCGCCGCCAGCTACTTAAAATAATTAACCCCTAATCTTCCGACCGCAAAGCGCCGCCACCTACGTTATCCCTATGTACCCCTAATCTGCCACCCCTAACACCGCCGACCCCTATATTATATTTATTAACCCCTAATCTGCCCCCCACAACGTCGCCGACACCTGCCTACACTTATTAACTCCTAATCTGCCGAGCGGACCTGAGCGCTAATATAATAAAGTTATTAACCCCTAATCCGCCTCACTAACCCTATCATAAATAGTATTAACCCCTAATCTGCCCTCCCTAACATCGCCGACACCTACCTTCAATTATTAACCCCTAATCTTCCGATCGGAGCTCACCGCTATTCTAATAAATGGATTAACCCCTAAAGCTAAGTCTAACCCTAACACTAACACCCCCCTAAGTTAAATATAATTTTTATCTAACGGAATAAATTAACTCTTATTAAATAAATGATTCCTATTTAAAGCTAAATACTTACCTGTAAAATAAATCCTAATATAGCTACAATATAAATTATAATTATATTATAGCTATTTTAGGATTAATATTTATTTTACAGGCAACTTTGTAATTATTTTAACCAGGTACAATAGCTATTAAATAGTTAAGAACTATTTAATAGTTACCTAGTTAAAATAATAACAAATTTACCTGTAAAATAAATCCTAACCTAAGATATAATTAAACCTAACACTACCCTATCAATAAAATAATTAAATAAACTACCTACAATTACCTACAATTAACCTAACACTACACTATCAATAAATTAATTAAACACAATTCCTACAAATAAATACAATTAAATAAACTAGCTAAAGTACAAAAAATAAAAAAGAACTAAGTTACAGAAAATAAAAAAATATTTACAAACATAAGAAAAATATTACAACAATTTTAAACTAATTACACCTACTCTAAGCCCCCTAATAAAATAACAAAGCCCCCCAAAATAAAAAATTCCCTACCCTATTCTAAATTAAAAAAGTTACAAGCTCTTTTACCTTACCAGCCCTGAACAGGGCCCTTTGCGGGGCATGCCCCAAGAATTTCAGCTCTTTTGCCTGTAAAAAAAAACATACAATACCCCCCCCCCAACATTACAACCCACCACCCACATACCCCTAATCTAACCCAAACCCCCCTTAAATAAACCTAACACTAATCCCCTGAAGATCTTCCTACCTTGTCTTCACCATCCAGGTATCACCGATCCGTCCTGGCTCCAAGATCTTCATCCAACCCAAGCGGGGGTTGGCGATCCATAATCCAGTGCTGAAGAGGTCCAGAAGAGGCTCCAAAGTCTTCCTCCTATCCGGCAAGAAGAGGACATCCGGACCGGCAAACATCTTCTCCAAGCGGCATCTTCGATCTTCTTCCATCCTGAGCGAAGTGGCAGGATCCTGAAGACCTCCAGCGCGGAACATCCATCCGGACCGACGACTGAACGACGAATGACTGTTCCTTTAAGGGACGTCATCCAAGATGGCGTCCCTCGAATTCCGATTGGCTGATAGGATTCTATCAGCCAATCGGAATTAAGGTAGGAATTTTCTGATTGGCTGATGGAATCAGCCAATCAGAATCTAGTTCAATCCGATTGGCCGATCCAATCAGCCAATCAGATTGAGCTCGCATTCTATTGGCTGATCGGAACAGCCAATAGAATGCGAGCTCAATCTGATTGGCTGATTGGATCAGCCAATCGGATTGAACTTGATTCTGATTGGCTGATTCCATCAGCCTATCAGAAAATTCCTACCTTAATTCCGATTGGCTGATAGAATCCTATCAGCCAATCGGAATTCGAGGGACGCCATCTTGGATGACGTCCCTTAAAGGAACAGTCATTCGTCGTTCAGTCGTCGGTCCGGATGGATGTTCCGCGCTGGAGGTCTTCAGGATCCTGCCACTTCGCTCCGGATGGAAGAAGATCGAAGATGCCGCTTGGAGAAGATGTTTGCCGGTCCGGATGTCCTCTTCTTGCCGGATAGGAGGAAGACTTTGGAGCCTCTTCTGGACCTCTTCAGCACCGGATTATGGATCGCCAACCCCCGCTTGGGTTGGATGAAGATCTTGGAGCCAGGACGGATCGGTGATACCTGGATGGTGAAGACAAGGTAGGAAGATCTTCAGGGGATTAGTGTTAGGTTTATTTAAGGGGGGTTTGGGTTAGATTAGGGGTATGTGGGTGGTGGGTTGTAATGTTGGGGGGGGGGGTATTGTATGTTTTTTTTTACAGGCAAAAGAGCTGAAATTCTTGGGGCATGCCCCGCAAAGGGCCCTGTTCAGGGCTGGTAAGGTAAAAGAGCTTGTAACTTTTTTAATTTAGAATAGGGTAGGGAATTTTTTATTTTGGGGGGCTTTGTTATTTTATTAGGGGGCTTAGAGTAGGTGTAATTAGTTTAAAATTGTTGTAATATTTTTCTTATGTTTGTAAATATTTTTTTATTTTCTGTAACTTAGTTCTTTTTTATTTTTTGTACTTTAGCTAGTTTATTTAATTGTATTTATTTGTAGGAATTGTGTTTAATTAATTTATTGATAGTGTAGTGTTAGGTTAATTGTAGGTAATTGTAGGTAGTTTATTTAATTATTTTATTGATAGGGTAGTGTTAGGTTTAATTATATCTTAGGTTAGGATTTATTTTACAGGTAAATTTGTTATTATTTTAACTAGGTAACTATTAAATAGTTCTTAACTATTTAATAGCTATTGTACCTGGTTAAAATAATTACAAAGTTGCCTGTAAAATAAATATTAATCCTAAAATAGCTATAATATAATTATAATTTATATTGTAGCTATATTAGGATTTATTTTACAGGTAAGTATTTAGCTTTAAATAGGAATCATTTATTTAATAAGAGTTAATTTATTTCGTTAGATAAAAATTATATTTAACTTAGGGGGGTGTTAGTGTTAGGGTTAGACTTAGCTTTAGGGGTTAATCCATTTATTAGAATAGCGGTGAGCTCCGATCGGAAGATTAGGGGTTAATAATTGAAGGTAGGTGTCGGCGATGTTAGGGAGGGCAGATTAGGGGTTAATACTATTTATGATAGGGTTAGTGAGGCGGATTAGGGGTTAATAACTTTATTATAGTAGCGCTCAGGTCCGCTCGGCAGATTAGGGGTTAATAAGTGTAGGCAGGTGTCGGCGACGTTGAGGGGGGCAGATTAGGGGTTAATAAATATAATATAGGGGTCGGCGATGTTAGGGCAGCAGATTAGGGGTACATAGGGATAACGTAGGTTGCGGCGGTTTACGGAGCGGCAGATTAGGGGTTTAAAAAAATATGCAGGGGTCAGCGATAGCGGGGGGCGGCAGATTAGGGGTTAATAAGTGTAAGGTTAGGGGTCTTTAGACTCGGGGTACATGTTAGAGTGTTAGGTGCAGACGTAGGAAGTGTTTCCCCATAGGAAACAATGGGGCTGCGTTAGGAGCTGAACGCTGCTTTTTTGCAGGTGTTAGGTTTTTTTTTCAGCTCAAACAGCCCCATTGTTTCCTATGGGGGAATCGTGCACGAGCACGTTTTTGAGGCCGGCCGCGTCCGTAAGCAACTCTGGTATCGAGAGTTGCATTTGCGGTAAAAATGCTCTACGCTCCTTTTTTGGAGCCTAACGCAGCATTTGTTTGAACTCTCGATACCAGAGTTAAATTTATGGTGCAGCCAGAAAAAAGCCCGCGGAGCGTTAACAGCCCTTTTACCGCCGAACTCCAAATCTAGGCCTTAGCTTCCTTGCTCCCCATAACGTAAGCCTGTGAAGTTCATATATGCCATTTCTTTCATGGTATTCTTTAGCACTGTGGTTTTAATGATAGTCTGTGGTTCTGTCCTATTTAGGATATTTTAAAGCAATCTGGATTTGTTAATCAGATTAACCAATCTAAATTCTAGTGAGAGGGATAACTGATGCCACTAACGCTTCTGATTAGTAAATCTCTTTTAAAAGTTTTATAAATAAGTGTTAAACCCAGACTAGGTCCAGACCATTGGGGGCAAGATACCCTATTACTGCTAGCTAAGAGGTTGGAACTAGGATTAAAAAAGGAAATCTTGGTGTTTTTTTAATAGTTTAACTTTATTATTTATTTATTATTTTATTTTTATTGTTCAGTGGAGCCCTTAGGTGTTGGGATGTGCTAAGGTGTTGGGAAGTGGTGATTGTTGCACTGAGAGAGGTCATGTGGGGGTTCCCTTGGAGTTTAGGGGGTATTATCTTTAAGTGAAGGTCATGTTGTGAGGCCTGGGTAAACCACTGGGGAATATAGCATTAATTACAATTGAGGGGGGCACATGACAGTAACTGTTAGATAGCAGATGGGGTTAGGAAATCCAGGATATGATTAAATATATTGCAAGACTAGTGGAGTAGGTTGCATTTAGACAGATTTTAGTTAGGGGCCGAGTCAAAATGACTGTCAATTGTTGATTGCAGACTGGTCACCTGAGTTGCATTTAGGGCTAGCAATAGATTGGGACCTAGTCAGTGGGATGGGATCATAAGTTCCTTAGGTTTACCTTTGAGATCATCCTGGAGAAGCTGCTTTTATTATTGGCACACATATAGTACTAGATTATGAGTGGAACAGTAGTTTACGCTCAGGCGCAAAAAGCAGAAGTCCAAATATTGCGACCATATTAATGTATTGACCCATACACTTCAACAGAGCTCGAAAAGTGTGTGTGGGGGATAACCCCTTACTAGCGCAAACCTGATCACATTTTCTCAAGTGCGCTAACCTGACAGGAAATATGAATATTTCACACATTAATGTCTAAACCGTTGGCAACAAAAGTGACTACAACCCTAAGTGGAAATGTCCAAATTGGGCCCAATTAGCCATTTTCCCTCCCCGGTGTCATGTGAATCGTTAGTGTTACAAGGTCTCAGGTGTATGGGGAGCAGGTGTGTTAAATTTTGTGTTATCGCTCTCACACTCTCTCATACTGGTCACTTGAAGTTCAACATGGCACCTCATGGCAAAGAACTCTGAGGATCTGAAAAAAAAAATTGTTGCTCTACATAAAGATGGCCTAGGCTATAAGAAGATTGCCAAGACCCTGAAACCGGAACCATGTCCTGTGGTCCGATGAGACCAAGATAAACTTATTTGGTTCAGATGGTGTTAAGCTATGTGGCGGCAACCAGGTGAGGAGTACAAAGACAAGTGTGTCTTGCCTACAGTCAAGCTTGGTGGTGGGAGTGTCATGGTCTGGGCCTGCATGAGTGCTGCTGGCACTGGGGAGCTACAGTTCATTGAGGAAACCATGAATGCCAACATGTACTTTGACATACTGAAGCAGAGCATGATCCCCTCCCTTCAGAGACTGGACCACAGGGCAGTATTCCAACATGATACCGACCCTAAAAACACCTCCAAGACGACCACTGCCTTGCTAAAGAAGCTGAGGGTAAAGGTGATGGACTGGCCACGCATGTCTCCAGACCTAAACCCTATTGAGCATCTGTGGGGCATCCTCAAAAGAAATGTGGGGAGCGCAAGGTCTCTAACATCCACTAGCTCCGTGATGTCGTCATGGAGGAGTGGAAGAGGACTCCAGTGAGGGTTAAGGCAGTGCTGGAAAATAATTGTGGCCACACAAAATATTGACACTTCGGGCCCAATTCGGACATTTCCACGTAGGGGTGTACTCACTTTTGTTGCCAATGGTTTAGACATTAATGGCTGTGTGTTGAGTTATTTTGAGGGGACAGCAAATTTACACTGTTATACAGGCTGTATACTCACTACTTTACATTGTAGCAAAGTGTCATTTCTTCAGTGTTGTCACAAGAAAAGATATAATAAAATATTTACAAAAATGTGAGGGGTGTACTCACTTTTGTGGGATACTGTATATATATATATATATATATATATATATATATATATATAGACATATATATGTATCTCTATGTTAAAGCCCTTTGCAGTCCTTTTTTTTTCATACATCTAAGACCTCATATCTATTAGATAGTGTTATTATGAGTGTAATTGCACTTTTAAATGTATTTTTAATGTTTTTTTGTGCCACTTTTTAGATGAATAGTTAACAAGAGCTCTGACGCGCATTAAATTCAATTGTGCTTGGGCGAATGAGTTTACTTTCAACCTGTAATACACGCGCTACTTCTGACATGCGCAAAGAGACACGATAAACCCCTTTTCACTTGCACGCAACAGTTACGGCGCCACTCATAATCTAGCTCATAGTGTGCATACAGTCTGCTGTCATAAATAATGGTGATTAGAGCATACTACCGTCACTAACATAAAAATAGTGCTGCCACAAGATGTTGCAGAATGGCTTTATAATAGCCACAATCATAGGATCTAAGCCAATGCTAATAATGTTATGAAGTTATGGGTTTTCCTGTAAAGGGAATTTCCTACTCACCTGTATAAAGTAATTAGTGATTTAAAAAAAGAAAAGACTTTTCTAATCCATTGTTGTAAGTATATTATATCAGCTCTTTGCTTACCTCTCCCTTTTGTCCCACTGGGCCAAAATGTCCCTAAAAAAGACAAAGGTTAATTAGGAGCTTTTTCTTCTAGTTTTCCAAATACAACAATGAGATAACTAATGACAATATTCTGGATATTATCAATATTATTTTTAGTCATTAAACATTATTTTGCCCAAATAAAACTCTTTTCTGCTATGCTCCACATTTTGCCATTTATCCGGCATTTATTACAGATAACAGCACCTGTTTTGTTTAATAAATTGTGTCTTTAGTTCAGTGATGGATTCCTCATTCTGGAAGAGCAGTTTTTCCATTTTAATTTCTGCTTTTCCAGGATGTTATTACCTCTATGTTTTACTTTGTATGCAAAACAAAACTAAGTCAAATTAGGAAAGAAAGGGGAAAAACACACAATTTTATTCATAGTTACTACTGACGTTGAATGAAGCACAGAGTTATGGGATTATGTACAGTTCTTTTTCTTCGTGGTATATAGTATGTGAATGTATCTGAAAGTTCTTCCTATCTAGACTGTAAATGAATTATCCAAATCTATTTACATACCATCTCGCCTTTATCTCCTGCAAGTCCATCAGATCCAGCAAGTCCCTGAAATAATATGAACAATATCATTACCAAAGTAACAGTATTATTGGTACATGTTTTATATCCAAGATGTAAAATTATAAATAAATAAATAAAACTGTTTAAAGGGATATGCAAGTTTCTAATTAACATCTGACTGGCCTATGACTGGACCACTATATGGCAGCAGTTTTGCAAGAATGATATCCATTTGCAAGAGCACTAGATGGCAGCATTATTTCATACCATGTAGTGCTCCAGATGCCAACCTAGGTATCACTTCAACAAAGAATATCATGGGAACAAAGCAAATTTGATAACATTTTTAAAATGCTATACTCTGAACCACAAAAGTAAAATTTTGGGTTTCATATCCCTTTAATAAGACAAATTGGGTTGCCAACTTTTTGGCAAAAAATACCAGCCATGCTCATTAGCATACATTTACATAAATAATTATTCAGCATAATGTAGGAACTAAAGCTGCTCAGACTGGTTTTTTTTATTGGTTATTTGTAGAGCGCCAACAGATTCTGCAACGCTATAAACATAGGCGGAATACAAGGAAACATGTATAGGGATCAGACGGGTAGAGGTCCCTGCTAAGAATCGCACTGTTGTAGTCAGCTCTTATGAAGGTGATCTGCAAACAGCATGGCTCTTAGGCTTACATGCTAAGGGGGTTCAAGGGGATAGCAATGGAGGAGAGGAAACGGTATAGAGAAAGGTTAGTGTGGGTTGTATGCATCCCTGAACAGTAGAGTCTTTAGGGAACGCTTGAAGTTTTCAAAACTAGGGGAGAGTCTTGTGGAGCGAGGCAGAGAGTTTCACAAGATGGGAGCCAGTCTGGAGAAGTCCTGTAAGTGAGAGTGTGAGGAGGTAACAAGATAGGAGGAGAGTAGGAGATCATGAGGGGATGGGAGGGAGATCATCTGGAGACAAGGTCTGAGATATAGGGGGGAGCAGTGCAGTTGAGGGCTTTGTATGTCAGAATGAGAATTTTGTGTTTGATCCTAGAGGCAAGAGGAAGCCAGTGAAGGGATTGGCAGAGAGGTGCAGCAGATGAAGAGCGACATGTAAAGAAGATTAGCCTGGCAGAGGCATTCATTATGGATTGTAAAGGAGCTAGGCGGCAGCTGGGGAGACCAGAGAGGACAGAGTTGCAGTAATCGAGGATGGAAAGGATGAGATAGTGGATTAAAATCTTAGTTGTGTCTTGTGTAAGGAAATGTCTAATTTTAGAGATGTTTTTAAGGTGGACGCTGCAGGATTTAGCCAAGGACTGAATGTGAAAGAAAGATCTGAGTCAAGTGTGACCCCAAGAGATTGGGCATGTGGGGCAGGGGTAATGATGGAGTTGCCAACAGTTATAGAGAGATTGGGGGGTGGAGATTTTTGAAGAAGGGGGGAAAATAAGGAGCTCAGTTTTGAAGAGTTTTAGCTTGAGGTAGTGAGAGGACATCCAGGAAGAGATCTGAGAAAGACAGTTAGTGACACGGGTTAGCAAGGAAGGAGATAGGTCTAGTGCAGAGACGTAGATTTGGATGTCGTCAGCATACAAATGACTTTATTAGGGAACCTAATGATGATGTGTAGATTGAAAAGAGAAGGGGACTGAGGACAGAGCCTTGCGGTACTCCAACAGAAAGTGGTGATGGGCAGAGGAGGCCCCAGAGAAGGCTACACTAAAGGTACGGTTTGACAGGTAGGAAGAGAACCACGAGAGGGCTGTGTCACAAATGCCGAAGGATTGGAGGGTTTGGAGCAAAAGAGGGTGGTTGACAGTATCAAAGGCTGCGGACAGATCAAGGAGGATAAGCAGAGAGAAGTGGCCTTTTGATTTTGCTGTAAATAGGTCGCTGGTAGCCTTAAATATTGCTGTCTCTGTGGAGTGATGGGGACCAAATCCAGATGAGTCAAGGAGGGAGTTTAATGTAAGGAAATGGGATAGGCATGCATATACTAGCTTTTCAAGAAGCTTTGAGGAAAGAGGGAGTAGGGGAAAAGGTCAGTAGTTGGATGGGAACGTTGGATCAAGAGAAGGTTTTCTGAGGATAGGTGTGACCAGTGCATGTTTCAGAGATTAGGGAAATATACCAGTGCTGAGGTTGAAAATGTGTGTGAGTATAGGGGTAAGGGTAGAAGAGAGGGAGGGGAGTAGCTGTGAGGGGATAGGATCAAGAGGACAGGTAGTGAGGTGAGAGCCCAGTATAAGTGCAGAAACTTCTTCCTCAGTAACGGGAGAAAGCAAAATGTATGGCTATGTGGGTTATGGTTGATTGCGAGCATTTGAGGGGGTGAGAGAAGTATATTGAGAGCTGATTTCATTTCTGATGGAGTTGATTTTTTATTTTATTTTTAAAGTGGCTGGCAAAGTCTTGAGCTGACAGAGAAGTCATATTAGTGGGTGGGGGTGGGCAGAGAAGAGTATTGAAAGTGGAAAACACGTTTTGGGTTTGAAGAAAGAGTAAAGATAAGAGTGGAGAAGTAATGTTGCTTACAGAGATTACGGGCAGAATAGTAGGAGTTCAAAATGAACATTAGTTTAAAATTCGACTTCAACACACTTAGAAGACAATTAATCATGATTGTGTATTTATTTCTATATTTAAGCTTTATTCCCAACTTTGACCTGAACCTCAAAAATATCATCCATGTCAGTAAAATACCAGTTTGGTTGCATTTTCAATGGTGTATATGTGTGTGTGTATATATATATATATATATATATGTATATACAGTATATATATATATATATATATATATATATATATATATATATATATATATATATATATATATAGTATATAAATATATTAGACGTGCATTTGTTTTGATAAGAATGCAAATTTGTTAACGAAACATAGATATTCGTGTTTTCACAAAACGAATATCTGAACAAATGCACCACAACATTTAAATAAAAACTAATAAATACTGATGAAACTCAACAGTATTCATTTGTTTCCTTTAAATTACCTTAGGGGTTAAAAATACTTTTAGCGTTCTAAAAAGCTGCGCTAATCCCAACCCTGGGGCTCGCTAATAGAAGGGTGGTGGATCCCAAAGCCTGTGCTAAATTCTAAGGTCCTTTAGTGCAGGGCCTGGGATTCACCGAGCTAAGCCTCTTATTATGGTGTCCCGGTGCTCTGTGAAGAAGGGTCGGGAGTAGCACGGATCTCCAGTGTGCTAGAAGTAAGTATGGAACTTTATCATTAATTAAACAAGCACAAATGTGTGATATGAAGGTTAACAGTGCCTATGTGCTCCTCTCAGCAGTTATTAATAGACTGGGTGTGCTCCTTGTGTGATATAAAGGGTTAACAGTGCCTACGTGCTCCTCTCAGCAGCTATTACTATACTGGGTGTGCTTCTAGTGTGATATGAAGGGTTAACAGTGCCTATGTGGTCCTCTCATCAGTTATTAATATACTGGGTGTGCTCTTTGTGTGATATGAAGGGTTAACAGTGCCTATGTGCTCCTCTCAGCAGCTATTAATATACTGGGTGTACTCCTATATATATATATATATATATATATAAAGGTAGGTACTAGCGACAGGGGTGAGGAATAGTTAGGTAATATTTATTTTTACTAAAATACTGCAGCGAATCATTATTTTAACGTTTTCTAAAACTTTCCCACTCTGTCCACACCCCAGGTTATCTGCTGGCTGTCCGGTATTTTTTTGAATGACAGCTGGCAACCCTAATAGTTCGTATAGGAAGCAAAGTTTTATGAGGTTTGATTGAGATAATGTAAATGATATTTGCTTTAATGCACAAGATTTGTCAGATTTGATTAGAATGCATATGTAGTTTACTAAAAATCCTCAAAACATGCACAGGATAAGTAAAGTAGGACCTACAGACATAATGTTTGAGTAAAATACACAGAAATGGTGAAATTTAATTGGATACATAGCACCTGTACTCTGCTTTGGGTGAACAAGATGAGAGAGTATGTTGTTTTGGCCTTTAGGAATATTTTATCTCAAGAGTTTATGCAAGAAGAGAATTTAAAAGGGACACAGCAGCCAAAGATAGACATTTCGTCTGCTCTGGTAATGTTATCAATTTAGCCAAAAAAAGTTTCTGCAGATAGCCTTAAAATACGGTATGAGAGGCATTAAGCCATTATTGTTCCTCCGGATTCTGCTGAAATATCATTAGACATCTCATTAAGAAATATCAAAAACACAGACTGAAGGAAAAAACTTTAGGCATAGACTGACTCCCTTGGTCTAGTAGACTGGTATTTCTCACTCTTTTTATTGCAATAATTCTCATTGTAACAGGAAATTAGTTTGGCGCCTTATATCAGAAACTGTTACAGTACTCACCTGATTGCCTTTGGGACCAGCAGCTCCTAAGGGACCCTGGAAAGAGACATTGAGAATAAATGAGACAATTGACCTCTAAAAATTCTGTTACATCTTTTAACTCAGTCAGACTCAGTTGCTTGTCAAAGTTATTTCACTAATGAACTAATTAAAAATGTCTGTGTGTGATTAGAGTTTATATTTGCTAGTGTAAAGTCTACCTACCCACTGTGATAGTGACCTACCCAGGGCTGCTAGACTCTCTCAGGAGGATGTGACTTTGCCTTTCTCAGACTCTGTTGTCCCCTTTTGTATAACTCAAATCAAATCTTAATCAAAATAATTATTTCCTAACACATTAACTTCCTGAAGGGTCTCCAGTGCAATGTTCTTCTGCAAGACCAGAGAACAGGGTCATCTGTAATAAGGTTGAGAGCAGAAAAAAAATTCCTGGAATAAAAGTGTCCAACTTTACTGTATACCCACTTTAACAATAATAAGGGTTGGTACCAGCTAGGACTTGACCTGCAACTGTGCTGGGAAAATGGGAAGAGCACAACATTTACATGAACACTACTGAAACATTAAAAGAAAGAAGTATGTGAACCAGAACAACGTATCTATGGGGCATCTCTACCTATATCTATTCTGTAACAAGGACACACGTGCTGTATGGCGGTAAGAACTAAATATGTTTTTGTCACAATTTCTGGAAAGTATTGTTTTGCAGGTATCCCATTTCTTACCCGTTCTCCAAATCCACCACGGATACCAGTTGGGCCTGGTAAACCAGGATCTCCAATGCTTCCTTTTACCCCCTGCAATATAAGAATAAACAAAACAAGCCTTAGTTGCACCCACAGTTAGACAGTTACAACATTATTTACTGATTAAAAAAGTTTCAGATATCAAGGTGAGTTTTTCTAGGCAACAAGGGGATGTGTTGGGGTACAGCTAGCAAAATCATTTTTTTTTTTAATCAAACATTCGTACCTTTTAGGATTTATTCTCACAATAACGCTCTAAAAATACTAACCTGAAAACCTCGAACTCCTGGAACTCCTATTGGTCCTTGTGCACCAACACCACCCTGTGGATGCAAATATTAATCTGAGCCACAGGACAGATTGCAGTACAAAGCCAGAAACATATGTTATAACATGGATATAGACATGGCATGGACCCTCATTGTTATACATTTGATTACTTGAGCAAAGGGTGTGAGAAAGTGAAGGGACAAAGACAAAATTCTAATTAGGTCTAATGGCAGGAAAAACAGTCACAAGAAGCAAAAGAACATGGCTGAAGTTCAGTGGAAGAGAGAGTACAGGGTGTGAATGGATAGAGCTACAGTTTATTGGGTGTTGGATATGTGCAGATGGGAATAACCAGGATCAGATGGTTTATGATATGAAATGATGAGGGTCACTTACAGCACCTCCTCTGGGTCCTGCCTCCCCTCTCTCTCCAGGAGGTCCAGCTTCACCCTGTAACAAGATTAATCATCAGTTAGAGGCTATGCTCATATTATTTCAGTGGTGCTGGGATATGTAACCCTTTCAGGGAGATATTAACATAGTCCATTGTAAAATGCACTGCAGAAACTTGACAGAATGGGTTAATTCCAGATTACATTGCATGTATTTTCTTTTAAAGAAAATTCAATACCAGTGGAGAAGTGCAGTACCTTGCTAGAGAAGCAACATAGGCCAAGGTTACCTCCCTCCACACAGGGAGTGGTGACCATTAAACAATATATGTTTCAGTATGAAATAGGTGAATTTTATGAAATCTCTAACTTTGTTACAATTATAAATGTATTAGATAAATGTTATGGAATTTTGCATTTCTAGTGTAAGTGCATGGTCTGTACCTACTGAGGAGGAGAGAACACAATGTGTGTTATCATTAGCTATGAGTTATTTGTCTCTCTAGCAGCATAAATGATCAGGCATTGCATATGCACTTTTTGACATTAAGGAGAGTATAGAGTTACTATATGAACAGAGATGTGATTGGGGGTTGGGTGGATACATACGGGGATACCTGGCTCTCCAGAGGGTCCAGCTTCACCCAGCTCTCCTGGGCTACCCTACAAAAAGAATCAGACAGTTAGCTGTGGTACCATTTATTTCACACTGAAATGAAGGCTCATGGGTAGCTCTAATAAGGCTCATATAAAGATATGGAAACAAACACGAGTATTCTAACACATTCTGTGCTTTATATTAGAATGTAACTGGAAGGTGAATAATAAAGAATATACTTAAAGTGATGGTAAATTCTAGCATTTCAAAAATTCTACGCTTTGCCATCACTAAATATAAAGGCCACCTGCATTCATCAGTTTAAAAAGAAAACTGATAAAAAGGTGCCTTTATTTCAAAACGGCTTCACTGCTCAGCTAAGCGGCTCTGACGGCCCACGACACTGCTCATTTTTTCAATGAGATGACATTTCCACCTCTTAACCAATAGCCGTAATTGCCTACAGCATAAAGCCGATTGGCCCACATGGCTATTGGCTAAGAGGTGGAAACATCACTTCATTGAAAAAATGAGCAGTGTCATGGTCCGTCAGAGCCGCTCAGCAAAGCAGTGAAGCTACAGCAAAATAAAGGCACCTTTTTCTTCAGGTTTTTTTTTTTTTAAACTGATGAATGAAGATGGCCTTTAATTTTAGTGATGGTAGATTTACCCTCACTTTAAAGGGACATAACAATGCAAAAAAAGAAATTGATCTATTACAGCATTATATTATTGCACTATAGCTTGCACATAACTATGTGTTTTGCCCCTGTAAAATGATTAAACACATAGTTAAAGTCAGCTCCAAAGCATCAATGGACTACTGGGAGCTAGCTGAACACATTTGCTAAGACAAATGTATGTACCCACAAATTACCACCTAGCTCCCAGTACTGCATCGCTACTGATAAGTATATCTAAATTAGCTTTTCAACAAAGGATACCAAAAGAACAAAGCCAGTTTGCTACTACACATGCATTTAAGAGTGTCTTAAAATTATATGCTCTACCTGAACCATGAAAGTTTAATTTTGACTTTCATGCCCTTTAATAAAGAGATATTTTATCAATAAAATTAATATCTTATTACATTTTTTAATACGTTTTACTATTATTTGATATTATATTTAGGGGATCACATTATTCATGAGATAAAATATAGATTGATAAGGGCTGAGAAAATTGTGACAAACAGGAAGGTAATTGTCCCTAAAAATCTGACTTCTGCCACTTCATTTTTTTAACAACATACAGTATATATCTAGCTTCACTTTGTGAAACCAGGAGAAAATTGGGGAGTGAAGGACAAGCGTACAGAGCTCCAAAAAGCAGAACTATTATGCAAACTTTTGGACACTTGGAAGCTCAGCTAAAATGTGTTTGCTGAGAACATATTCAAACATATAAAGCAGTTTTGAACAATACTGAATAAATTAGTCACTATGTTTTCCTTTCACATTGTCTGTGTTAGATTTTGCTTCTGTGTTGATCCCTCTTGCAAAACCCTTATAGGTTTTGTGTGTTTACCCAATTTTAATGTAGCAAACACTGATGTTTTCATTGTTATTTGTTGGCTTAACTTGATTCAAACATTTGCACTTCTAACAGATTGGAATGTCATGGAAAAGGAATCCAAAAAACAACAAAGAGAAGCACTTGCTTGCCAGTATCTAATTGGTTAAATTGGGGTCCAACATTCATTTAAATCAGGGTTCTTTAAACTTTTTTTTCCCAAGACCCAGTGCCATGATACCACATACCTTTGCGACCCTATTTTTATACTTGGTCTGAAAATGTCTGACGTAATATATAACAAGATAGCTGCAATTTTTGGCAAAGACACTAAAATGTGTGTGTACTTAATTCCTGATTGTAGTCAAACTTGAAAGTGTTGTAAAAGGTAATAATACACACTCTCATACAACACACACACCACACACTGTCATACAACAGACACACCACACACACTCTCATACAAACACACACATCACAAACTGTCACAACACACACACTCTCATACAATACACACAGCACACACACTCTCATACAATGCACACACCACACACACTCATACAAACACACACATCACATACTGTCACAACACAAACACTCTCATACAATACACACAGCACAAACACTCTCATAAAAAAACACACACACACACCCATACAAAACACACACCTCACACATACTCTCATATATCACATACACCACACACACCCTCATACAAAACACACAGACACACTTACTCTCATACATCACATACACACATCAGAAACACTCATACAACACACACACCTCACACACTCTCATACAACACACACACCTCACACACTCTCATACAACACACACACAAATCACGACCCAGTAAACATGGTGTTGTAACCCAGTAATGGGTCCCGACCTGTTGTTTGAAGAACCCTGATTGAAATTATAGCTATGGAAGCAAATACCTGGAAACGGCAAAGAAAAAAGGGATATTGCTCACCAGTTGACCTTTTTCTCCTTTAAGTCCAGCCTTACCAGGAAGTCCCTATAGGAGCAGAAAAAGATAGAAAGTGATTAATAGGCCAACAAGTACATGAAATAAAGACTGTTGGACTCCCTTAAATGTTTGCAATAGCCAGTGGGATCAACTAAAGATCTCACATAATCTGCACAGTAAAACGATCTCTCGCTGTCTGCACAAAGCTCTGTTGAAACTTCATTAAACCATTCTTGGCTTACGAGCTGAAATGTTGCATCTTGGTCAACAACAAATGACAAGAATATATTTACTATAAGTAAAGTCACATAAATGCAATATGGTTTAAAGGAAACAATCTACAATACAATGATTTCAGTTAATATTCTACAGATATGTGATTTCAATGATGAGGGACTGGTACTTACTGGAAGGCCATTAGGTCCTTTCTCTCCTGGAACACCGATTCTGCCAGCATCTCCCTGCAGGACAGAGCAGAGTGAGGGTCATAAAATATTGTCATTAAATATTAAATATACCCATATATATATATATACCGTATTTATGACATATGTAATACCTTTCATTTGAAATATATGATAAACTACTGAAAATGGTCTATTTACCTAATCAAGCGTGTCTGCAAATCAAGATAATCTGATTGTTTAATTTTACACTTTGCAATAATATGAACTAATTAATCCTAGGTGTGTATATATATATACTTAATATTATGTCACTGGGCTTCTCCTGCTAGTATAACACGGGCTACTATTACAGCCAATGGTTCCAAAGACCTCAGAAGGATGCTATTCACTGCAGTACAAACCTTCTCACCATCCAGTCCTGGGTTTCCATCTCGCCCATCTTGACCAGGCATACCCTGTGTCATGGAAGACAATAAACATGGGTAAATAATAGAGACTTGCAACTGATAACTCTATATAAGTGTATTACACACCTACTATCTGTATCACACATTCATTTATCTATGCCACATTTATCAGACATTTAGTAATAGTTCTACTAATTGTTACCTCAGTAAGTAAGTGAGTTGAGGAATACTTACAGGTTCCCCTATAGGACCAGCTCCTCCAGATAATCCCTTTGGACCAGCTTTGCCCTATAACAGAAGCAAGACAACTTTTAGTCTTACAAAGTACAAACCACAACAGTGGCACATTGTATATGTTTATGTATATGTCCTGGAAAAGCACTTTGGAGATCTGAGGATAAACTGGGTATACATGCATGTCATGTATCTTTGCAATTCACTTTCAGTATTTCTATACAGAACCACTGTGCATCAGTTAAAGTTTAAAGTAATAACTGTTGATTACAATCAAATGGATTTTTGTTGGAAAATGTGCATTTTGACATTTATTGTAATATGAGCCCATGAAATAGGGTTAAAGCCAAAAACAGTGAATTCATTTGCTTTAGATTTGGAAGTATATAGAGGATTTTTCTGTGAACAAGGTAGGTTTATTTTTTTAGTTTGTTAGTTAGTCTTGCAGAGTAATGGTTTTCTTTACACAGTGTTGTGCAAAAAGAACAAATCTATTTTATTTTTATAACTTTTGCAAATATATAGGTAGTTTATAAAGCACCCTTTGAACATTCTGATCTGACCAAATAAATAAAAATATTAACATAAGGGAGAGATTAAGGTATGGCAATATATCTTACTTTAAAACATGAGCTATAGAAACTTGTGATTTAGAATCAAGTTTAACATAAATTAACTGAAAGGGAGAATCAATTGTATACACAGATTGTTTCTGAATTTATTTTAACTATGTATGAGATTGACCAAATAACTAATTATTTATGTCTAATCATAATGAAATGTGAAACAATTATAGAATGTATCAACAATTGTATAGTTTAGTAAATAGAATGACTAACTCCAGTTGCTTGTGTCACAGGATCTATATTTTTGACAGTTATTATCAGCATTAATACTGAAATGTCTGTAAAGGGACAGTCTACTCCAAAATGTTTATTGTTTAAAAAGATAGATAACACCTTTACTAGCAATTCCACAGCTTTGCACAACCATCATTGTTATATTAATATATTTTATATCTTCTACATTTCTGCCTGTTTCTAAGCCACTACAGGCCGCCTTTTATTTAAATGCATTTGTATAGCTTTCACAGCAAGACAGTGCAAGTTCATGTGTGCCATAGAGATAACATTGTGATCACTCCTCTGGAGTTATTCATGAATCAGCACTAATTGGCTAAAATGCAAGTCTGTAAATAGCTCTGAGGTAACGGAGCAGTCTGCAGAGGGGTGTTGGTTATGCACAATAAAACAATTGGTGTAGACTGTCCCTTTACCCTTAGGACAGCACATAAAGCATAAGATTTAGAGGCCCTAGCCTATGCTAACAATGTTCTTACTTTATATTTCTTGCAGCAAAATTAAAAATGTAAAATCTGAAGGAATCTGCTTTTCATATCCTAGTAATGCAATAGCAAGTAAAACTCTTCAAATCCACGTGAAACAAGCTGTGTAATGTTACTCTGTGTGACATAGGGGCTAACTTTCAGACTTCTCTATGGGTCCCCCATCCTGACAACTGAAGTAAATGTTGACACAGAAAAATGTGTCTACCGCAGTATAAAATAACATGAAAAACAACAATTCTGCTACTTATCATTTTAGCCAAAGTTATATGTCTCTTAACCTGTATATATATCCATATGTCTCTTAACCTGTATATATATCCATATGTCTCTTAACCTGTATATATCCATATGTCTCTTAACCTGTATATATATCCATATGTCTCTTAACCTGTATATATCCATATGTCTCTTAACCTGTATATATATCCATATGTCTCTTAACCTGTATATATCCATATGTCTCTTAACCTGTATATATCCATATGTCTCTTTACCTGTATATATCCATATGTCTCTTAACCTGTATATATACATATGTCTCTTAACCTGTATATATATCCATATGTCTCTTAACCTGTATATATATCCATATGTCTCTTAACCTGTATATATATCCATATATCTCTTAACCTGTATATATATCCATATGTCTCTTAACCTGTATATATCCATATGTCTCTTAACCTGTATATATATCCATATGTCTCTTAACCTGTATATATATCCATATGTCTCTTAACCTGTATATATCCATATGTCTCTTAACCTGTATATATCCATATGTCTCTTAACCTGTATATATATCCATATGTCTCTTAATCCGTATATATATCCATATGTCTCTTAACCTGTATATATCCATATGTCTCTTAACCTGTATATATATCCATATGTCTCTTAACCTGTATATATCCATATGTCTCTTAACCTGTATATATATCCATATGTCTCTTAACCTGTATATATCCATATGTCTCTTAACCTGTATATATATCCATATGTCTCTTAACCTGTATATATATCCATATGTCTCTTAACCTGTATATATCCATATGTCTCTTAACCTGTATATATATCCATATGTCTCTTAACCTGTATATATCCATATGTCTCTTAACCTGTATATATCCATATGTCTCTTAACTTGTATATATATCCATATGTCTCTTAACCTGTATATATCCATATGTCTCTGAACCTGTATATATATCCATATGTCTCTTAACCTGTATATATATCCATATGTCTCTTAACCTGTATATATCCATATGTATCTTAACCTGTATATATCCATATGTCTCTTAACCTGTATATATATCCATATGTCTCTTAACCTGTATATATCCATATGTCTCTTAACCTGTATATATATCCATATGTCTCTTAACCTGTATATATCCATATGTCTCTTAACCTGTATATATCCATATGTCTCTTAACCTATATATATATCCATATGTCTCTTAACCTGTATATATACATATGTCTCTTAACCTGTATATATATCCATATGTCTCTTAACCTGTATATATATCCATATGTCTCTTAACCTGTATATATATCCATATGTCTCTTAACCTGTATATATCCATATGTCTCTTAACCTGTATATATATCCATATGTCTCTTAACCTGTATATATATCCATATGTCTCTTAACCTGTATATATCCATATGTCTCTTAACCTGTATATATATCCATATGTCTCTTAACCTGTATATATCCATATGTCTCTTAACCTGTATATATATCCATATGTCTCTTAACCTGTATATATATCCATATGTCTCTTAACCTGTATATATCCATATGTCTCTTAACCTGTATATATATCCATATGTCTCTTAACCTGTATATATCCATATGTCTCTTAACCTGTATATATATCCATATGTCTCTTAACCTGTATATATCCATATGTCTCTTAACCTGTATATATATCCATATGTCTCTTAACCTGTATATATCCATATGTCTCTTAACCTGTATATATATCCATATGTCTCTTAACCTGTATATATCCATATGTCTCTTAACCTGTATATATCCATATGTCTCTTAACCTGTATATATACATATGTCTCTTAACCTGTATATATATCCATATGTCTCTTAACCTGTATATATATCCATATGTCTCTTAACCTGTATATATATCCATATGTCTCTTAACCTGTATATATCCATATGTCTCTTAACCTGTATATATCCATATGTCTCTTAACCTGTATATATATCCATATGTCTCTTAACCTGTATATATCCATATGTCTCTTAACCTGTATATATATCCATATGTCTCTTAACCTGTATATATCCATATGTCTCTTAACCTGTATATATATCCATATGTCTCTTAACCTGTATATATCCATATGTCTCTTAACCTGTATATATATCCATATGTCTCTTAACCTGTATATATATATCCATATGTCTCTTAACCTGTATATATCCATATGTCTCTTAACCTGTATATATCCATATGTCTCTTAACCTGTATATATATCCATATGTCTCTTAACCTGTATATATCCATATGTCTCTTAACCTGTATATATATCCATATGTCTCTTAACCTGTATATATCCATATGTCTCTTAACCTGTATATATATCCATATGTCTCTTAACCTGTATATATATCCATATGTCTCTTAACCTGTATATATCCATATGTCTCTTAACCTGTATATATCCATATGTCTCTTAACCTGTAAATATATCCATATGTCTCTTAACCTGTATATATCCATATGTCTCTTAACCTGTATATATATCCATATGTCTCTTAACCTGTATATATATCCATATGTCTCTTAACCTGTATATATCCATATGTCTCTTAACCTGTATATATCCATATGTCTCTTAACCTGTATATATATCCATATGTCTCTTAACCTGTATATATCCATATGTCTCTTAACCTGTATATATATCCATATGTCTCTTAACCTGTATATATCCATATGTCTCTTAACCTGTATATATATCCATATGTTCTCTTAACCTGTATATATCCATATGTCTCTTAACCTGTATATATATCCATATGTCTCTTAACCTGTATATATCCATATGTCTCTTAACCTGTATATATATCCATATGTCTCTTAACCTGTATATATCCATATGTCTCTTAACCTGTATATATATCCATATGTCTCTTAACCTGTATATATCCATATGTCTCTTAACCTGTATATATCCATATGTCTCTTAACCTGTATATATACATATGTCTCTTAACCTGTATATATCCATATGTCTCTTAACCTGTATATATATCCATATGTCTCTTAACCTGTATATATATCCATATGTCTCTTAACCTGTATATATCCATATGTCTCCTAACCTGTATATATCCATATGTCTCTTAACCTGTATATATCCATATGTCTCTTAACCTGTATATATCCATATGTCTCTTAACCTGTATATATCCATGTCTCTTAACCTGTATATATCCATATGTCTCTTAACCTGTATATATCCATATGTCTCTTAACCTGTATATATCCATATGTCTCTTAACCTGTATATATATCCATATGTCTCTTAACCTGTATATATATCCATATGTCTCTTAACCTGTATATATACATGTCTCTTAACCTGTATATATCCATATGTCTCTTAACCTGTATATATCCATGTCTCTTAACCTGTATATATCCATATGTCTCTTAACCTGTATATATATATATATCCATATGTCTCTTAACCTGTATATATCCATATGTCTCTTAACCTGTATATATCCATATGTCTCTTAACCTGTATATATCCATGTCTCTTAACCTGTATATATCCATATGTCTCTTAACCTGTATATATCCATATGTCTCTTAACCTGTATATATCCATATGTCTCTTAACCTGTATATATCCATATGTCTCTTAACCTGTATATATATCCATATGTCTCTTAACCTGTATATATATCCATATGTCTCTTAACCTGTATATATCCATATGTCTCTTAACCTGTATATATCCATATGTCTCTTAACCTGTATATATCCATATGTCTCTTAACCTGTATATATCCATATGTCTCTTAACCTGTATATATCCATATGTCTCTTAACCTGTATATATCCATATGTCTCTTAACCTGTATATATATCCATATGTCTCTTAACCTGTATATATCCATATGTCTCTTAACCTGTATATATATCCATATGTCTCTTAACCTGTATATATCCATATGTCTCTTAACCTGTATATATATCCATATGTCTCTTAACCTGTATATATCCATATGTCTCTTAACCTGTATATATCCATATGTCTCTTAACCTGTATATATCCATATGTCTCTTAACCTGTATATATCCATATGTCTCTTAACCTGTATATATCCATATGTCTCTTAACCTGTATATATCCATATGTCTCTTAACCTGTATATATATCCATATGTCTCTTAACCTGTATATATCCATATGTCTCTTAACCTGTATATATCCATATGTCTCTTAACCTGTATATATCCCATGTCTCTTAACCTGTATATATCCATATGTCTCTTAACCTGTATATATCCATATGTCTCTTAACCTGTATATATCCATATGTCTCTTAACCTGTATATATCCATATGTCTCTTAACCTGTATATATATCCATATGTCTCTTAACCTGTATATATCCATATGTCTCTTAACCTGTATATATATCCATATGTCTCTTAACCTGTATATATCCATATGTCTCTTAACCTGTATATATATCCATATGTCTCTTAACCTGTATATATATCCATATGTCTCTTAACCTGTATATATCCATATGTCTCTTAACCTGTATATATCCATATGTCTCTTAACCTGTATATATATCCATATGTCTCTTAACCTGTATATATCCATATGTCTCTTAACCTGTATATATATCCATATGTCTCTTAACCTGTATATATCCATATGTCTCTTAACCTGTATATATATCCATATGTCTCTTAACCTGTATATATATCCATATGTCTCTTAACCTGTATATATCCATATGTCTCTTAACCTGTATATATCCATATGTCTCTTAACCTGTATATATATCCATATGTCTCTTAACCTGTATATATCCATATGTCTCTTAACCTGTATATATCCATATGTCTCTTAACCTGTATATATATCCATATGTCTCTTAACCTGTATATATCCATATGTCTCTTAACCTGTATATATCCATATGTCTCTTAACCTGTATATATATCCATATGTCTCTTAACCTGTATATATCCATATGTCTCTTAACCTGTATATATATCCATATGTCTCTTAACCTGTATATATCCATATGTCTCTTAACCTGTATATATTCCATATGTCTCTTAACCTGTATATATCCATATGTCTCTTAACCTGTATATATATCCATATGTCTCTTAACCTGTATATATCCATATGTCTCTTAACCTGTATATATATCCATATGTCTCTTAACCTGTATATATACATATGTCTCTTAACCTGTATATATCCATATGTCTCTTAACCTGTATATATCCATATGTCTCTTAACCTGTATATATATCCATATGTCTCTTAACCTGTATATATCCATATGTCTCTTAACCTGTATATATCCATATGTCTCTTAACCTGTATATATATCCATATGTCTCTTAACCTGTATATATCCATATGTCTCTTAACCTGTATATATCCATATGTCTCTTAACCTGTATATATATCCATATGTCTCTTAACCTGTATATATCCATATGTCTCTTAACCTGTATATATCCATATGTCTCTTAACCTGTATATATCCATGTCTCTTAACCTGTATATATCCATATGTCTCTTAACCTGTATATATCCATATGTCTCTTAACCTGTATATATCCATATGTCTCTTAACCTGTATATATATCCATATGTCTCTTAACCTGTATATATATCCATATGTCTCTTAACCTTTATATATACATGTCTCTTAACCTGTATATATCCATATGTCTCTTAACCTGTATATATCCATGTCTCTTAACCTGTATATATCCATATGTCTCTTAACCTGTATATATATATCCATATGTCTCTTAACCTGTATATATCCATATGTCTCTTAACCTGTATATATCCATATGTCTCTTAACCTGTATATATCCATGTCTCTTAACCTGTATATATCCATATGTCTCTTAACCTGTATATATCCATATGTCTCTTAACCTGTATATATCCATATGTCTCTTAACCTGTATATATACATATGTCTCTTAACCTGTATATATATCCATATGTCTCTTAACCTGTATATATATCCATATGTCTCTTAACCTGTATATATATCCATATGTCTCTTAACCTGTATATATCCATATGTCTCTTAACCTGTATATATCCATGTCTCTTAACCTGTATATATCCATATGTCTCTTAACCTGTATATATCCATATGTCTCTTAACCTGTATATATATCCATATGTCTCTTAACCTGTATATATCCATATGTCTCTTAACCTGTATATATATCCATATGTCTCTTAACCTGTATATATCCATATGTCTCTTAACCTGTATATATATCCATATGTCTCTTAACCTGTATATATACATATGTCTCTTAACCTGTATATATATCCATATGTCTCTTAACCTGTATATATCCATATGTCTCTTAACCTGTATATATATATCCATATGTCTCTTAACCTGTATATATACATATGTCTCTTAACCTGTATATATCCATATGTCTCTTAACCTGTATATATATCCATATGTCTCTTAACCTGTATATATCCATATGTCTCTTAACCTGTATATATCCATATGTCTCTTAACCTGTATATATCCATATGTCTCTTAACCGGTATATATATCCATATGTCTCTTAACCTGTATATATCCATATGTCTCTTAACCTGTATATATCCATATGTCTCTTAACCTGTATATATCCATGTCTCTTAACCTGTATATATCCATATGTCTCTTAACCTGTATATATCCATATGTCTCTTAACCTGTATATATCCATATGTCTCTTAACCTGTATATATATCCATATGTCTCTTAACCTGTATATATATCCATATGTCTCTTAACCTTTATATATACATGTCTCTTAACCTGTATATATCCATATGTCTCTTAACCTGTATATATCCATGTCTCTTAACCTGTATATATCCATATGTCTCTTAACCTGTATATATATATCCATATGTCTCTTAACCTGTATATATCCATATGTCTCTTAACCTGTATATATCCATATGTCTCTTAACCTGTATATATCCATGTCTCTTAACCTGTATATATCCATATGTCTCTTAACCTGTATATATCCATATGTCTCTTAACCTGTATATATCCATATGTCTCTTAACCTGTATATATACATATGTCTCTTAACCTGTATATATATCCATATGTCTCTTAACCTGTATATATATCCATATGTCTCTTAACCTGTATATATCCATATGTCTCTTAACCTGTATATATCCATGTCTCTTAACCTGTATATATCCATATGTCTCTTAACCTGTATATATCCATATGTCTCTTAACCTGTATATATATATATCCATATGTCTCTTAACCTGTATATATCCATATGTCTCTTAACCTGTATATATCCATATGTCTCTTAACCTGTATATATATCCATATGTCTCTTAACCTGTATATATCCATATGTCTCTTAACCTGTATATATATCCATATGTCTCTTAACCTGTATATATATCCATATGTCTCTTAACCTGTATATATACATATGTCTCTTAACCTGTATATATCCATATGTCTCTTAACCTGTATATATATCCATATGTCTCTTAACCTGTATATATATCCATATGTCTCTTAACCTGTATATATATCCATATGTCTCTTAACCTGTATATATCCATATGTCTCTTAACCTGTATATATCCATATGTCTCTTAACCTGTATATATCCATATGTCTCTTAACCTGTATATATATCCATATGTCTCTTAACCTGTATATATACATATGTCTCTTAACCTGTATATATCCATATGTCTCTTAACCTGTATATATCCATGTCTCTTAACCTGTATATATCCATATGTCTCTTAACCTGTATATATCCATATGTCTCTTAACCTGTATATATATCCATATGTCTCTTAACCTGTATATATACATGTCTCTTAACCTGTATATATCCATATGTCTCTTAACCTGTATATATCCATGTCTCTTAACCTGTATATATACATATGTCTCTTAACCTGTATATATATCCATATGTCTCTTAACCTGTATATATATCCATATGCCTCTTAACCTGTATATATCCATATGTCTCTTAACCTGTATATATCCATGTCTCTTAACCTGTATATATCCATATGTCGCTTAACCTGTATATATCCATATGTCTCTTAACCTGTATATATATCCATATGTCTCTTAACCTGTATATATCCATATTCTCTTAACCTGTATATATCCATATGTCTCTTAACCTGTATATATCCATATGTCTCTTAACCTGTATATATATCCATATGTCTCTTAACCTGTATATATCCATATGTCTCTTAACCTGTATATATCCATATGTCTCTTAACCTGTATATATATCCATATGTCTCTTAACCTGTATATATCCATATGTCTCTTAACCTGTATATATCCATATGTCTCTTAACCTGTATATATCCATATGTCTCTTAACCTGTATATATATCCATATGTCTCTTAAACTGTATATATACATATGTCTCTTAACCTGTATATATATCCATACGTCTCTTAACCTGTATATATATCCATACGTCTCTTAGCCTGTATATATATCCATATGTCTCTTAACCTGTATATATCCATATGTCTCTTAACCTGTATATATCCATATGTCTCTTAACCTGTATATATATCCATATGTCTCTTAACCTGTATATGTACATATGTCTCTTAACCTGTATATATCCATATGTCTCTTAACCTGTATATATATCCATATGTCTCTTAACCTGTATATATATCCATATGTCTCTTAACCTGTATATATCCATATGTCTCTTAACCTGTATATATATCCATATGTCTCTTAACCTGTATATATTCATATGTCTCTTAACCTGTATATATTCATATGTCTCTTAACCTGTATATATATCCATATGTCTCTTAACCTGTATATATATCCATATGTGTCTTAACCTGTATATATCCATATGTCTCTTAACCTGTATATATATCCATATGTCTCTTAACCTGCATATATATCCATGTGTCTCTTAACCTGTATATATCCATATGTCTCAACCTGTATATATATCCATATGTCTCTTAACCTGTATATATATCCATATGTCTCTTAACCTGTATATATCCATATGTCTCTTAACCTGTATATATATCCATATGTCTCTTAACCTGTATATATCCATATGTCTCTTAACCTGTATATATATCCATATGTCTCTTAACCTGTATATATCCATGTCTCTTAACCTGTATATATCCATATGTCTCTTAACCTGTATATATATCCATATGTCTCTTAACCTGTATATATATCCATATGTCTCTTAACCTGTATATATATATATATATATCCATATGTCTCTTAACCTGTATATATATCCATATGTCTCTTAACCTGTATATATCCATGTCTCTTAACCTGTATATATATCCATATGTCTCTTAACCTGTATATATATCTATATGTCTCTTAACCTGTATATATCCATGTCTCTTAACCTGTATATATATATCCATAGGTCTCTTAACCTGTATATATATCCATATGTCTCTTAACCTGTATATATATCCATCCTATTTATGAATATTTTAAGGCCTCGCCGTCAGGAAGCATTCATTCTCCCATATTTTTGGATCATACTTTGAAATGTGTTTCAATGAAAAATTGAAGAGATTTGAAGAGGCATTGTGTATATAAATATTGTATGATTCTGGCAATGCTTTTTCTATATCACCCACATTCAGCACCTTCACTGTAAATTCCCACCAGCCCCTCATCTACTTTTATCAGTATCTTAACTTCTGATTTTTCTGAGGCACCTTTTTTACCTTTGTATATCACTTTGGGTCATGTTGGCCCTATATAAATAATAATACTAATAATAATAATATACATTTGGTGGACATATAAATAGCCAATGTGTAAAATATAGATCCATAGGAAAGCCTTATTTCAATTATTAGCTCATTAAAATGCTATAGATTCAATTCTACAATTTTGACTGGGGTTTGGTGCTTCAGGGATGATTCGGAAGATTTACAAGTGGAAAATTTTAATTAAAGTGAAAGGGACATGAAACCTAAAATCAAACTTTGGCATTAACAAAATAGTTTTTTTTGCCTACATATTTCCTTCTGTTAAAAAGGACATGAAACACAAAATGAGCATGCAGTTTTAAACAACTTTCTAATTTACTTCTATTATCAAATTTTATTAGTTCTCTTGGCATCTTTTGTGGAAAAGGCCGCTGCTGCTTTACTCGTCTGCCACCTTTTGAGGCTGCGGACAGCAATCAGCCCAATCAGATACGATCAGGTTGATTGACAGCCCCTGCTAGCGGCCACAAATGTGCAGGGGGCGGCATTGCATAAGCATTTCACTAGAAATGCTTGTGCAATGATAAATGCCGACAGAGTATGCTGTCGGCATTTATCGATGTGCGACGGACATTGGTAAATCTACCCCATGTTCTTGACATGGCCACTGCTTTTTTATATTGTATTCTTGGTTTTTAAAAGTAAATGCGGTACATTTTGAAAATAAAATTGAAACTCTGAATATTAGACTGACATTTGAGCACGCATGCTACGTATTATTTGTAGCATTTTCATGTTATAATTTGTACCGCAAAAAATCTGATGGTTTAATCGTGTGTTGTTGAGCATTTTAAGAAATTAAAGGGATATGAAACCCAAAAAATTTATTTTGTGATTCAGACAGAGCTTACAATATTAAAAAAGTTTTTATTTATATTATCAAATTAGCTTCATTCCCATGGTATTCTGTGAAGAAGAGATACCTAGGTAGGCATCTGGAGCACTATACGGCAGGAAGCAGTGCTCTCCTCTAGTGCTCTTGCAAATGGATAACAATCTTGCAAAACTGCTGCCATATAGTGCTCCAGACATGCTAACGCTCCTTAGCTTACTTCACTGCTTTTCAACAAAAGATACCAAGGGGTCAATTTATCAAGTGCATAAAAGGAAATTGCGGTCCACGCCAGAGTTTATGTAAAAAGTATAAGCTTATTTCACTCATTAAAAACAAAATGAAGGTTTTGGCAGCATACAGTGTGAGCGCAGCACCTGGCTTACACGTTTCGGCATGGAAGCCGTAATCATAGCCTCTTAGTCAATTTATCAAGCTCCTGAAGGCTCGCCGGAAACAGACGTTATGAAGCAGCGGTCTAAAGACCGCTGCTCTATAACTTGTTTGCCTGCTTTGAGGCTGCGGACAGAAATCAACCCGATTGACACCCCCTGCTAGCGGCCGATTGGCGGCGAATCTGCAGGGGGGCGGCATTGCACCAGCAATTCACAAGAACTGCTGGTGCAATCATATGCTGATAGCGTATGCTGTCAGCATTTATCGATGTGCGGCGGACATGATACGCTACATTGTATAATGTCCGTCCACACAATAATAAATAGACCCCCAAGAAAACAAAGAAAATTTGATAATAGAAGAAAATTAGAAAAGCTGCTTAAAACTGCATGCTCAATCTTAAAACTGCATGCTCAATCTTAAAACTGCATGCTCAATCTTAAAACTGCATGCTCAATCTTAAAACTGCATGCTCAATCTTAAAACTGCATGCTCAATCTGAAAACTGCATGCTCAATCTGAAAACTGCATGCTCAATCTGAAAACTGCATGCTCAATCTGAAAACTGCATGCTCAATCTGAAAACTGCATGCTCAATCTGAAAACTGCATGCTCAATCTGAAAACTGCATGCTCAATCTGAAAACTGCATGCTCAATCTGAAAACTGCATGCTCAATCTGAAAACTGCATGCTCAATCTGAAAACTGCATGCTCAATCTGAAAACTGCATGCTCAATCTGAAAACTGAAAGAAAGATTTTGTGTTTCGTGTCCCTTTAACAGAAGGAAATATGTAGACAATTTTTTTTTCTTAATGCCAAAGTTTGAACTCCACTGAAACATAAGAAAGGGAAATGTCTTGTTTTACATTTTTCTGAACGCAAATTCTCAACTTAAAGGAACATGAAACCCAAAATTTTTCTTTCATGATTCAGATAGAGAATATAATTTCAAACAACTTTCCAATTTACTTCTATTATTTAATTTGCTTCTTTCTCTTGTTATCCTTTGCTGAAATGTTTATCTAGGCAAGTTCATGTGCAGCAGAGAACCTAGGTCTTAGCTGTTGATTGGTGGCTGCATATATAAACTGATTGTTATTGGCTCACCCATGTGTTCAGTTAGAAACCAGAAGTGCATTGCTGCTCCTTCAACAAATGATACCAAGAGAATGAAACAGATTAGATAATAGAAGTAAATTAGACAGTTGTTTAAAATTGTATTCTCTATCTGAATCATGAAAGAAAAATTTTGGGTTTCATGTCCCTTTAACCTCCCCTATAAACTTTTATACAAAACATTTCACCTCCCCAATGCTAAATGAACAAGTCTTGGAAGAGTCATATTTTTTCACTTATTATTTTGTGGGGCACAGTTTGAGAATTTCTTGTAGGAATCATTTCCTAGATTTACAATTAAAGGACCAGTAAACACAGTAGATTTGCATAATCAACAAATGCAAGATAACAAGACAATACAATGGCATTTACTCTAAGATTCAAAGTAGATTTTTTTCTAACAAATTTCAAACTTATGTATATTTCCACTCCCCCTGTACCATGTGATAACAATTAGCCAATCACAAATGCATATACGTATAGTCTGTGAATTCTTGCACATGCTCAGTAGGGGCTGATGACTCAAAAAGTGTAAATATAAAAGACTGTGCACATTTTTTTTTTTTTTTTTTAATGGAAGTAAATTGGAAAGTTGTTTAAAATTACATGCTGTATCTGAGTCATGAAAATGTAATTTGACCTGAGTGTCCCTTTAAGTGAGAATAAACTCTGGTATTGATTGTCTCAGGTAATACAAGGAGGGTAATTTAATTTAGAATCTAACATGTATTTTATGAAAGGATAGTGCCATTTACTCTTTTAATATTTATATTGACCATGGGAGTAGTGACACTGGTAAATCATCGCCATTTGTAAAATAAACACACAGGTAAAATGATGGCAAAATAGTTATATTTTATTCACAACTGAAAGTGAATGAAGTTAAAGTGCATTTTGAAAGCAATGTTCCACCTAAACCCCTCCAGAAACTTTATTAACCTGTGAACCTGGGGTGTGAATAGAAACTGGATCTGAGGCACTAACTAACTAAGCTATTACACCAACAGACACTTCAGAACATTTGGAGTATGTACAGAACAAGCCAATAACGTGGAGCCTATCATATGTATTGGTGCACAAGTAATCCTGCAGCAGGTGGGTGTATGCATGCACACTCACTCATACATTTAAGTGTGCACTTGTGTGTGCTTGTGTGTATATGTTTGTATATTTGGGTGTGTGCTTGTGTGTATATGTTTGTATATTTGGGTGTGTGCTTGTGTGTATATGTTTGTATATTTGGGTGTGTGCTTGTGTGTATATGTTTATATATTTGGGTGTGTGCTTGTGTGTATATGTTTGTATATTTGGGTGTGTGCTTGTGTGTATATGTTTGTATATTTGGGTGTGTGCTTGTGTGTATATGTTTATATATTTGGGTGTGTGCTTGTGTGTATATGTTTATATATTTGGGTGTGTGCTTGTGTGTATATGTTTATATATTTGGGTGTGCACTTGTGTGTATATGTTTATATATTTGGGTGTGTGCTTGTGTGTATATGTTTGTATATTTGGGTGTGTGCTTGTGTGTATATGTTTGTATATTTGGGTGTGTGCTTGTGTGTATATGTTTGTATATTTGGGTGTGTACTTGTGTGTATATGTTTGTATATTTGGGTGCGTGCTTGTGTGTATATGTTTGTATATTTGGGTGCGTGCTTGTGTGTATATGTTTGTATATTTGGGTGCTTGCTTGTGTGTATATTTTTGTATATTTGGGTGTGTGCTTGTGTGAGAGATGTGTGCACCCTGGAGCCATTTACAGTTATGAGTAGCAAAGACACAACTTAAAGTGGTGGTTGCCATCTCGGCCATGTTTTCCTGGACACTTATAAGTTACACATTCTGCAGAGTATGCAGGGAGGAACATGAATAGTGCTGTCCAGTATCACTATTTGTGTGCTGTCAAGGGGTGCAAATTCATGTTCCCCTCTGCACACCCTGTAGCATGTATAACTCATAAGTGTCCAGGAAAACATGGCCGAGGTGGCAACCCTAGTTCCCAATGACTTGTTACAGTATAAAACGTATGAGAAATTGCTCCTTTATGTTTATTTTTGTAAATTATATAGCTGGATTTCCTTCTTGAAACCACAACATATCAAAATAAGCTAATGTTGCAGATATATCAGACATCCTTATCTTATCACTCAAATGCTTCTCTTTCTTATCTCTGTCTCTATAAAATACTTAGAATGAACAATTGAAAATGTATCTCTCCAGCTCCCTCCTGGGAGTGCAATTTCTTCTACTACAGGCTGTGTTTACATCGCTTGCCCATAGCCTATACTTAAAGGGATAGTCTACACCAGAATTTGTGTTGTTTAAAAATATAGATAATCCCTTTATTCCCTATTCTCCAATTTTGCATAATCAACACAGTTATATTAATACAATTTTTACCTCTGTAATCACCTTGTATCTAAGCCTCTGCAAAATGCCCCCCTATTTCAGTACTTTTGACAGACTTGCATTTTAGCCAATCAGTGCTTACTTCTAGGTTACTTTACGTGCGCGATCTCAATGTTATCTACATGACATACATAAACTAACTAGTGGTGAAAAGCTGTAAAAATGCATTAACATAAGAGGCGGCCTTCAAGGTCTAAGAAATTAGCATATGAGCCTACCTAGGTTTAGCTTTCAGCTAAGAATACCAAGAGAACAAAGCAAAATTGGTGATAAACGTTAATAGGAAAGTTGTTTAAAATTACCTGACCTATTTGAATCATGAAAGTTTATTTTGGACTTGACTGTCCTCTTAAGTATAGAAACTTTTAGTACAGTTGGGGATACCACATGCAAAATCAGCTATCTCAAATGTCGATATAAAGACAAAGGAACTATTTGTAAACAATTTAATACACTCCAAGAGGCAAAATGAATCATTGGGAATAAATTAAAGGGAAGAAAAATTTGGGGTAAACAGTTCCTTTAATCATGGATACATAAATATATATCACTTACCGTATCACCTTTTGGCCCTTGGTATCCCTGATGTCCTCTTATACCTTGATCCCCCTGAAATAGCCAAGCAAGGCAATATCAGATCACCTTTTTGTGTACAACACATATATATTCGTTAATTTCAACACTCCTTATACCACAGAACAGGGAAAGGTTCTGATGAAACGCGTAACTCGTCATTTTGCTGTATTATAGAATATTCATGTGGAATGTATGGCAGACTGCCACGAAAAGCTACATACTATATGCATTAGTACTCAGTTCTGACTTGATAAGTATATACACAGGATTAGGAGGTAGCTGTGAATTAGGGAAACTGATTGAATGGCTTCATATAAGTAACATTAAATATCACCTGCAGTACACCAAATTACTTCTTTGTTTATTACATATGGGATTATACAATAATAGGTAACCTATTCCCTCCAAAGGTTGTATCTGAGTCTTGAACTTTCACACTTATGTTGAACCTATAACAAAGAGGAAGTATAAGAGTGAAGAAAGAGAGTAGAGATGTTTATAAAATAAAATAGTTGGAAAGGGTGATTAAGGGCTGCAGGAGAATCGTGTAAGGGGAGCACTGTGCACACATTGCTTTCAATATTTGCTGGCTATGGGAGCCATGATGTTGTTGATAAGTGCATCAGTAGCTACATGCATGTTAGACACAGATACAGGTGTACAATTAAATAGTGCTGGAAGTGTGAGTGGAATAATAGGAATATATCACTACTGTTATGGTTATCAGCTCTGATCACTGTTGTCTGGAAGGCAGTGTATGCAGCAAGGTTCTCCAGAGAGTAGCGGCAGCTTCAATAACTTGAGTGTTTTGTATAAGAAGATTGTATCTCACAAGCGAGAGGTATAAATAACATACACCTGGAGGATGATGTTTTATATAATGTGTGTTTTTGTGGGATAATCAAGAAAAGAGGTCCAGTTTGTTCTATTACACCATGTTCACAATCACTAACCTCACGTAGTCTAACTCCTTTATACTAAATTTATTACAATTTCACCCACTGTAGCTGTCAGTGTTACCTTCCTTTCATACCTGCACAGCTTCTAGCTTAGGGGGTTGATCACAATGCTTTATCCCATGATTTATCTACAAACATTCCCATAGACTTTAATAGTAGTTTCCTGTAGAAAATCATTAGATGCATTTTTCTAAAGGATTGTGATGGACCCCTTACTGTCTGACCTACTCTTTTACTCTCTCATTATCTTTCCTTCACTCATCAGCTCTGGAGAGGGCACTTGCACAATCACACATACCACTTTCCCAGGAGGTCCAGGAGGTCCTGGTGGTCCCCGGAATCCATTGTCTCCCTGAAATAAAGAGACAGCAAGTCATGTCTATTAATCAACTAAATCATTAAAGAAATAATAATTAGCATTAATTTGGCACACTATTAGTATGCCACAACTTATCCCATTATCCACTGTTAAAATGGTGGGTGGGTGATATATAATACAAGTAGATTAGATAAAATGGAAAGTCTTTATGGACTGAGATACAAAAACAGGTGACAGGAGATGATATATTCACAGAAGAAAGTGAGTAGCAGTTGGAAGGGCATAAGTGAAGAGTACAAGTGAGAGGAAGTGACTTACATGTTGGAGGAAGTGTGATATTAGTGGATGAGGTAGAGCTCATGTGTGAGGAAGTGCAGTATAAGTAGGTAGAGGTGGTAAAAGAAGTAGATTTTAAGGTGGAAAAAGAGATAAACAGGTGAGAGGAATACAAGGGTGTGGGGGTATAATATGAGCTGGTGGATTCAGGATTTAAAAGGGATTGATACAAGTGGGAACATGTCAGAAAAGAGTAGGGAATCTGAGTTACCAACAGGGGGAGGTTTATATAATTGAATGGCAGAGGACTATGAGTATCATGAGTTGGGATATGAGTAGAAGAAGATGAGATACAAGAAAAATAAGGTGGGGAGATGTGTGAAGAAGTGACACCCCCCATGATATGTTTTGTTATGTTGCCCTTTAAATCTGAAAAATAAAATACAATAATACCTACCCTGTCACCTGCTGGTCCCTGAGGTCCAATTAAGCCTCTCAAACCTCTTGGACCCTGAAAGATAATAACTTATTACAGTTAGTGGGGTTGATCTAGTTATCAGAACAGCTCCTGTCTTTTGGTGCAGCTGTGGGAGAATAGTAGCCTGCATTAGAAAACAATTATGTACAGGGAGTGCAGAATTATTAGGCAAGTTGTATTTTTGAGGATTAATTTTATTATTGAACAACAACCATGTTCTCAATGAACCCAAAAAACTCATTAATATCAAAGCTGAATAGTTTTGGATGTAATTTTTAGTTTGTTTTTAGTTATAGCTATTTTAGGGGGATATCTGTGTGTGCAGGTGATTATTACTGTGCATAATTATTAGGCAACTTAACAAAAAACAAATATATACCCATTTCAATTATTTATTTTTACCAGTGAAACCAATATAACATCTCAACATTCACAAATATACATTTCTGACATTCAAAAACAAAACAAAAACAAATCAGTGACCAATATAGCCACCTTTCTTTGCAAGGACACTCAAAAGCCTGCCATCCATGGATTCTGTCAGTGTTTTGATCTGTTCACCATCAACATTGTGTGCAGCAGCAACCACAGCCTCCCAGACACTGTTCAGAGAGGTGTACTGTTTTCCCTCCTTGTAAATCTCACATTTGATGATGGACCACAGGTTCTCAATGGGGTTCAGATCAGGTGAACAAGGAGGCCATGTCATTAGATTTTCTTCTTTTATACCCTTTCTTGCCAGCCACGCTGTGGAGTACTTGGACGCGTGTGATTGAGCATTGTCCTGCATGAAAATCATGTTTTTCTTGAAGGATGCAGACTTCTTCCTGTACCACTGCTTGAAGAAGGTGTCTTCCAGAAACTGGCAGTAGGACTGGGAGTTGAGCTTGACTCCATCCTCAACCCGAAAAGGCCCCACAAGCTCATCTTTGATGATACCAGCCCAAACCAGTACTCCACCTCCACCTTGCTGGCGTCTGAGTCGGACTGGAGCTCTCTGCCCTTTACCAATCCAGCCACAGGCCCATCCATCTGGCCCATCAAGACTCACTCTCATTTCATCAGTCCATAAAACCTTAGAAAAATCAGTCTTGAGATATTTCTTGGCCCAGTCTTGACGTTTCAGCTTGTGTGTCTTGTTCAGTGGTGGTCGTCTTTCAGCCTTTCTTACCTTGGCCATGTCTCTGAGTATTGCACACCTTGTGCTTTTGGGCACTCCAGTGATGTTGCAGCTCTGAAATATGGCCAAACTGGTGGCAAGTGGCATCTTGGCAGCTGCACGCTTGACTTTTCTCAGTTCATGGGCAGTTATTTTGCGCCTTGGTTTTTCCACACGCTTCTTGCGACCCTGTTGACTATTTTGAATGAAACGCTTGATTGTTTGATGATCACGCTTCAGAAGCTTTGCAATTTTAAGAGTGCTGCATCCCTCTGCAAGATATCTCACTATTTTTGACTTTTCTGAGCCTATCAAGTCCTTCTTTTGACCCATTTTGCCAAAGGAAAGGAAGTTGCCTAATAATTATGCACACCTGATATAGGGTGTTGATGTCATTAGACCACACCCCTTCTCATTACAGAGATGCACATCACCTAATATGCTTAATTGGTAGTAGGCTTTCGAGCCTATACAGCTTGGAGTAAGACAACATGCATAAAGAGGATGATGTGGTCAAAATACTCATTTGCCTAATAATTCTGCACTCCCTGTAGTTGTTCATATGTGCATATTATTTCAAGTGTTTGCACACGTCGGCTTTAGTGCTCGTTTTACAAGTTGAAAGTAAACACGGATGCATGAGCGCAATTGCGATTTCCGCTAGAATAATTACCTCTGAGCTCTGGTTAATAGTTTTGCAAAACAACAAAGTTGCACAAAACACATAAAAAATGCATTACAAAGTACAGTTACACTCATAATAATACTATGTAATAAAAATATTCAAATAAATATTGCACCAAAAAGTTATAAGGGATCAAAAGTATGAGGTGTGAGGTGTTAGGAAATAGGCAGGCAAACAACTTTTACAATGAGATACATATATCTAAATATGTATTTGTATGTGTGTAATATATATATGTGTTTATATGTGTGTACATATGTATTCATATGTGTAAATACAGTCGTATGCAAAAGTTTAGGCACCCCAGACAATTTCCATGATTTTCATTTATAAATAATTGGGTGTTTGGATCAGCAATTTCATTTTGATCTATCAAATAACTGAAGGACACAGTAATATTTCAGTAGTGAAATTAGGTTTATTAGGTTTATTGGATTAACAGAAAATGTGCAATATGCATCAAAACAAAATTAGACAGGTGCATACTTTTGGGCACCCTTGTCATTTTGTTGATTTGAATACCTGTAACTACCTAGCACTGATTAATTGTAACACACAATTGATTTAGTGAGTACATTAAGCCTTGAACTTCATAGACAGGTGCATCCAATCATGAAAAAAGATAATAAAGGTGGCCAATTGCAAGTTGTTGTTCTCTTTGACTCTCCTCTGAAGAGCGGCAACATGGGGGCCTCAAAACAACTCTCAAATGACCTGAAAACAACAATGGTTTAACATTATGGTTTAGGGGAAGGCTACAAAAAGCTATCGCAGAGATTTAAGCTGTCAGTGTCCATTGTGAGGAACATAGTGAGGAAATGGAATATCACAGGCACAGTTCTTGTTAAAGGGACAGTATACACTCATTTTCATATAACGGCATGTAATAGACACTACTATAAAGCATAAGATGCACAGATACTGATATAAAAATCCAGTATAAAACCGTTTAAAAACTTACTTAGAAGCTGTCAGTTTAGCTCTGTTGAAAAGGTAGCTGGAAAGCCCACTGCAAGTGGCAAATAAGACACTCCCCACCCCCCACCCCCTTCTTTTGCATATGAAAAGACCCTTTACACAAACAGGAGCAAGCTGGAGAAGGTAGCTGACAGTATTCACATAAAACTTTGAGGCTTGGTTAGGAGTCTGAAAATCAGAGCAATGTTATTTAAAAATAAGCAAAACTATGAATTTATTTAAAAAAAAAACTTTATGGGCTATATAAATAGATCATCTACAAAACATTTATGCAAAGAAAAAATGAGTGTATTATGTCCCTTTAAGGCCAGAAGTAAAATATTGGGGAGGCAAAGGCAGAGGATGGTGAGAACGGTCAAAAACAGCCCACAGACCACCTCTAAAGACCTACAACATCATCTTGCTGCAGATGGTGTCACTGTGCATCGTTCAGCAATTCAGCGTATGGGAGAGTAATGCGGAAGATGCCTTTTCTGCAAACACGCCACAAACAGGGTCGCTTGAGGTATGCAAACGCACATCTGGACAAGCCAGCTTCATTTTAGAAGAAGGTGCTGTGGACTGATGAAACAAAGATTGAGTTATTTGGTCATAACAAGGGGTGTTATGCATGGCGGCAAAAGAACACAGCATTCCAAGACAAACACTTGCTACCCACAGTAAAATTTGGTGGATGTTCCATCATGCTGTGGGGCTGTGTGGCCAGTGCCGGTACTGGAAATCTTGTTAAAGTTGAGGGTCGCATGGATTCCACTCAATATCAGCAGATACTTGAGAATAATATTGAGGAATCAGTCACAAAGTTGAAGTTACGCCGGAGCTGGATATTTCAACAAAACAACAACCAAAACACTGCTCAAAATCTACTCTGACATTTATGCAGAGGAACAAGTACAATGTTCTGGAATTGCCACCCTAGTCCCCAGACCTGAATATCATTGAAAATCTGTGGGGTGATTTGAAGCGACCTGTCCATGCTCGGCAACCATCAAACCTAACTGAACTGGAGATGTTTTGCATTGAGGAAATTGCTGATACAAACACCCAATAATTTATAAATGAAAATCATGAAAATATAACAGGTGTGAGATGGAGATAGACAATCTGTTTGTCGGTTTCTTGACTATGACAACTGCAATAATTTCAATCTTAAATTCACTATGAAAGAAAATGTTAACATTTTACATTTTTTTTGGATGTTACACTTACATCACACACTGAAACACATTCAAATGAAATTGAACTTTACAGAAAAAGTACAGCAGGGAACACAATTTTGCATTCCATGTCATGTCACCCTAGACACACAATTAAATCCATACCATATGGACAATTGATTAGGACCAAACGAAATTGCACAACGGAGCATAAATACCAATTACATGCATCACATAGAAATCAGAGATTGGAAGCCCGGGGATATGATACTAATATCTTAAATGAAACCAAGTCCAGGGTAGATACAATGAATAGGGAAGATCTACTACATAAAAATAAGAAACAATCAGTGAAAAGAACTGACAACAAACCAATTTTTGTCACCTGTTATAGCAAAGATTATAAGAAAAGATGTGGCATTGTACGAAACTGCCTACCTATTCTTAAGAGTGATGCCAAACTGAATAAAATTGTTGCTGACGGTTGTCATTTTTCTGTGCGTAAAGCCAAGACTCTAAGGAGTATACTAGCACCTTTAATGTTACCCCAAAACAAAATCAGACTTGGCTTACTAGAATAATAGGATGTATGAAATGCTATGGGAGAATCTGTAAGACCTGTACACATATTGAACAAGGGACAAAATTTGCATGAAACACTACAAACCAGGAATATGACATACGCTTCAGTATCACATGCAACACCACACACGTCATTTATTTTTTGACATGCCAAGGAAACAATACGTGGGGCGCACGAAATGTGCCCTACTGGATAGAGTGTTACAACATCTAAGAGACATAGGTAATCCAGAAAGTACTACACCTATAGCAAAACATTTCAGGCAGGAACATAACTCTAATGATTCCCTTTTAACAGTTCAGGGTATTGATCATGTCCCTAGACATAGGAGAAGTGGGGATAGGGAAAGACTTCTAGACCAAAGGGAGGTGTTTTGGATATTTACTCTTCAAACCTGAACTCTTGGTCTGAACTCTTTTATGGATGCTGATCTGTTCTATTAAAAATGCTGGGTAATTATATTTTACCTAAAACAGGATATATATTTTACTATGAGACTATCAGTCCTAATACCAGCCTCTTTTTGTATACAGATAGTAACATAAATAACTTCTGGATTAAAACAGAGATACACTTCTATGATACACTTAACTTGTTATTAAACCATTTCTCCTATTTTTTTTGGTCTGGAGATGCCGGATTGCAAAGTGTGTCTACTATATATATATATATATATATATATATATATATATATATATATATACATATATTGCAGCTTTTTGCTGTCAAGTAGATGAAAACATGTAAAAACATATTTATGCAATATTTATATTTAATTAAGGTTTTAGCTATGTATTTCCTGTAAATATTTTACATTCCAATGTTCTACACATAGCAGAATATGTTCTATGTATTTATAAATAGATATACCTATATATAATATATATATATATATATATATATGTATAGATATATATTGTACCAAAACACCATCATATATATATATATATATATATATATATATATATAAATAAAAAAATATGTACTTATGAATAAATAGAACATATTCTTCTATGTGAAGAACATTGAAATATGAAGTGTTAACTTTTTCCCACTTTTATTTGCACCATTGACTTCTATGGGGGATTAACTTGTGCCCAATATTTGAAGTTTGGCTTTTTATGCGCATAGAGTTAGTGCATGAGAGAAAACTTTTTAGTATCAACTTGTGATACAAGCGCTACCTGACTTCTAGCTTAGTTAGCGCTTGAGTGAGTGGGAGCATTAAATTCTGCTCTTTGAAGACGTCCTCCTGATGATTTTAAAATAAATGCTTATTTTTATGTAGGCTTTTGTTTTTTTTAGAGAAAGGCCGGAGGATTCTGACCAACAGAGGACATGGACAGCTTTCATCCCTTAAAGTGACACAGCGCTGCCAATTCTGCTACATACCTACTATAATCGGTTTGGGAGAACCGGGGCTGGCCGTGATCACCAAAAGAGAAGTGTGCTAACACTGTTTAATACTTAACCTTTTATACCAAATTCTGCTCTGCTTGTAATTCGGCCCAAAATGTTTAATTACACATTGTGAAAGAGCTTTTCATTTTTTACTTTGTCTGTTTTTCCTGTAATTTAAATGGGACACTAAACTCAAAATTCTTGTATTTGTTATCCTGTTACAAAAAATCCTTATTTTTACACCCATGTAACTTTGGTCAAGAAACAATGAGGCCTATTTATCAAGCCCCGTATTGGCCCCAATGCAGCTGTTTCAGCGCAAGCTTTCAGGAAACATGAGTTAAGAAGCAGTGGTCTTAAGACCGCTGCTCCTTAACTCGTCTGCCACCTCTGTAGCGGCGGACAGCAATCAGCCCGATTGGATACGATCGGGTTGATTGACACCCCCTGCTAGCGGCCGATAGGGCACAAATCTGCAGGGGGCAGCATTGCAAAGCAGATCATGTCAGTCCACACAATGATAATTCAGCCCCAATCTATAGACCATCTTTGGTCAGCACCAAAAGTCAGGTACAATTAGTAACATTTTACCTGAAAAAGAACAAGTTTGTTTTTGTAGGTAAAACAAATCTTCCCAAACGATTTAGCTTAACTTTACATTATACTCAAACATTTTCTATTTTGCATGCCAAACAGCAGTAAGTGAACAGGTTAAAATATTTGTGTATAAACATTTTTAAAGCAAACAAAAGGTTTCTCATAGGCAAACTGGGTCATAAATAGGAAAAAAGATGGCTAGTAGCAATTATACCCTTATTTGGGTACCACAATTTGGCAAGGTGATTGTTAGATTCAGGTTACATAAAAGCTCTTCAAATTCAAATTAGCAGGAAATGAATGTTTATACATATCTGGAGCCGCTATATTAATTCTGATTGGCTAATAGGGACAACTCCTAATGCTCTGTTGATGAACTGGCGTAAGTGTCACAAACAAAAGTTAGGTCATTTAGAAGAAGATTATCAGTTCAAAGAAAAAAAAACCTATAATATATTTTGAATATTTTCTTCTATATGAAATAAAGAAACAATGGCCCAGATTACGAGTTTTGCGTTAGAGGCTATGCGGTGCTAACGAGCAGTTTTCTCTTATCGCTCACTTACATGCAGCGCTGGTATTACGAGTTTTTACAAACCTGTCGTTAAAAGACAAGAAGTGAGCATTGAGCAAAATTTTGCTCATTACCGCACTCCAATACCAGTGCTGCTTAAATCAGCGGCGAGCTGGTCGTACGTGCTCGTGCACGATTTCCCCATAGGAATCAACGGGGAGAGCCGGCTGAGAAAAAGTCTAACACCTGCAAAAAAGCAGCGTAAAACTCCTTAACACAGCCCCATTGATTCCTATGGGAAAATAAAAGTTATGTTTACACCTAACACCCTAACATGAACCCCGAGTCTAAACACCCCTAATCTTACACTTATTAACCCTAATCTGCCACCCCCGACATCGCCGACACCTACATTATAATTATTAACCCCTAATCTGCCGCTCCGGACACCGCCGCCACCTTCATTATATGTATTAACCCCTAATCTGCTGACACCTACATACTATTTATTAACCCCTAATCTGCCGCCCCCAATATCGCCGCCACCTACCTACATTTATTAACCCCTAATCTGCCGCCCCCAACGTTGTCGCCACTATATTAAAGTTATTAACCCCTAAACCTAAGTCTAACCCTAACCCTAACATCCCCTAGCTTAAATATAATTACAATAAATCTAAATAAATATTACTATCATTAACTAAATTATTCCTATTTAAAACTAAATACTTACCTGTAAAATAAACCCTAAGATAGCTATGATATAACTAATAGTTACATTGTAGCTATCTTAGGGTTTATTTTTATTTTACAGGCAAGTTTGTATTTATTTTAACTAGGTAGAATAGTTATTAAATAGTTATTAACTATTTATAAACTACCTAGCTAAAATAAATACAAAAGTACCTGTAAAATAAAACCTAAGATAAGTTACACTAACACCTAACACTACACTATAATTAAATAAATTAACTAAATTAAATACAATTACCTAAATTAAATTAGCTAAAGTACAACCCCCCCCACTAAATTACAGAAAATAATAAACAAATTACAGATATTTAAACTAATTACACCTAATCTAATAGCCCTATTAAAATAAAAAAAGCCCCCCCAAAATAAAAAAAACCCTAGCCTAAACTAAACTATCAATAGCCCTTAAAAGGGCCTTTTGCAGGGCATTGCCCCAAAGTAATCAGCTCTTTTACCTGTAAAAAAAAATACAAACAACCCCCACAACAGTAAAACCCACCACCCACACAACCAACTCCCCAAATAAAATACTATCTAAAAAAAACCTAAGCTCCCCATTGCCATGAAAAGGGCATTTAGATGGGCATTGCCCTTAAAAGGGCAGTTAGCTCTATTGCATCCCAAAGTCCCTAACCTAAAAATAAAATCCACCCAATACACCCTTAAAAAAAACCTAACACTAACCCACTGAAGATCGACTTACCGGGAGAAGTCTTCATCCAAGTCGGGCCGAAGTCCTCAATGAAGCCGGGAGAAGTCTTCATCCAAGCTGGGCGAAGTGGTCCTCCAGACGGGCAGAGGTCTTCATCCAGGCGGCATCTTCTATCTTCATCCATCCGGTGCGGAGCGGGTCCATCTTCAAGACATCCAACGCGGTCATCTGACGACTAAAGCTGAATGAAGGTAATTTAAGTGACGTCATCCAAGATGGCGTCCCTTAGATTCTGATTGGCTGATAGAATTCTATCAGCCAATCGGAATTAAGGTAGAAAAAATCCTATAGGATTGAGCTTGCATTTTATTGGCTGTTCTAATCAGCCAATAGAATGCGAGCTCAATCCTATTTTTTCTACCTTAATTCCGATTGGCTGATAGAATTCTATCAGCCAATCAGAATCTAAGGGACGCCATCTTGGATGACGTCACTTAAATTAACTTCATTCAGCTTTAGTCGTCAGATGACCGCGTTGGATGTCTTGAAGATGGACCCGCTCCGCACCGGATGGATGAAGATAGAAGATGTCGTCTGGATGAAGACTTCTGCCCGTCTGGAGGACCACTTCGCCCGGCTTGGATGACAACTTCTCCCGGCTTTATTGAGGACTTCGGCCCGGCTTGGATGAAGACTTCGGCCCGGCTTGGATGAAGACTTCTCCCGGTAAGTCAATCTTCAGGGGGTTAGTGTTAGGTTTTTTTAAGGGTGTATTGGGTGGGTTTTATTTTTAGGTTAAGGACTTTGGGGTGCAATAGAGATAACTGCCCTTTTAAGGGCAATGCCCATCCAAATGCCCTTTTCAGGGCAATGGGAAGTTTAGATTTTTTTAGATAGTATTTTACTTGGGGGGTTGGTTGTGTGGGTGGTGGGTTTTACTAATGGGGGGGTTGTTTGTATTTTTTTAACAGGTAAAAGAGCTGATTACTTTAGGGCAAAGCCCCGCCAAAGGCCCTTTTAAGGGCTATTGGTAGTTTAGTTTAGGCTAGGTTTTTTATTTTAATAGGGCTATTAGATTAGGTGTAATTAGTTTAAATATCTGTAATTTGTTTATTATTTTCTGTAATTTAGTGTTTGTTTTTTTTGTACTTTAACTAATTTAATTTAATTGTAATTTATTTAATTATAGTGTAGTGTTAGGTGTTAGTGTAGCTTAGGTTAGGTTTTATTTTACAGGTACTTTTGTATTTATTTTAGCTACGTAGTTATTAAATAGTTAATAACTATTTAATAACTATTCTACCTAGTTAAAATAAATACAAACTTGCCTGTAAAATAAAAATAAAACCTAAGCTAGCTACAATGTAACTATTAGTTATATTGTAGCTATTTTAGGGTTTATTTTACAGGTAAGTATTTAGTTTTAAATAGCAATAATTTAGTTAATGATAGTAATATTTATTTAGATTTATTGTAATTATATTTAAGTTAAGGGGTGTTAGGGTTGGGTTTAGACTTAGGTTTAGGGGTTAATAACTTTAATATAGTTGTGGCGACGTTGGGGGCGGCAGATTAGGGGTTAATAAATAGTATGTAGGTGTCGGCGATGTTGGGGGCAGCAGATTAGGGGTTAATACATATAATGTTGGTGGCAGCGTTATCCGGAGCGGCAGATTAGGGGTTCAAATTTTTATTATAGTGTTTGCGAAGCGAAGGGCCTTGGTTTAGGGGTTAATAGGTAGTTTATGGGTGTTAGTGTACTTTTTAGCACTTTAGTTATGAGTTTTATGTTACAGCGTTGTACCATAAAACTACTGACTTTAGAATGTGTTACGGATCTTAACAGGGTAGGGTGTACTGCTCACTTTTTGGCCTCCCAGGACAGACTCGTAATATCAGCGCTATGGAAGTCCCATAGAAAAAAGACTACAAAGTTTATGTAAGTCGTTTTGCGGTAAAGCCAAAGAAGTGTGCGGCGACCCTAAACCTTCAAGACTCGTAATAGCAGCGGGTGTAAAAAAGCAGCATTAGGACCTCTTAACGCTGCTTTTTTACCCTAACGCACAACTCGTAATCTAGCCGAATGTGTATTACATCCAATAAAAGAGTCAATTTTAGGTTTCTACAAAGTAATTCTATTTTTTTAAAATTCTAATATTGACTATTTTCACAATGTGCCATCTTGTAATTTACCTGTAAGCCCACGCTTCCAGGGGGTCCTGGTGGTCCTGGAGGTCCAGCATCACCCTAAAATGATAAAATAAGAGTCAAAAACAAAAATCATGAAAATGACAGAAAAAACTCTATTAAAGGGCCACTGTAAGTAAATATTTTCTATGCCTGTTACTAACTAACTACCCCAAATACGCTTTTTATCAATAGCATTTCATTAACATATCTCTACCGTATATCAGAAATCTTGTCTGCAAATTTAATTGTTTTCCAAACCCTTTGCTCTGTACCAATCCGTTTACAATACCTAGGTTTCAAAATGGCGCTTTAAACACAAAGTTATTGGTTTAAGTATTTTGAACATGCAGTGCTGAAAATAGTGGGCAGGATAATGTGACATCATCGGCGAATAAAAGATATAACTTTTAGAACGTTATGAAACTTTGTTTTGGAGAAAATATAGGTCAGTAGGTTTTAATTAATGTTTATTAACTTTAATATGTTAGTTGTTTAGCTTAAAAATTATAACAGAAAGTAATCCTTTAATGCCAGACACCTGTAACCCAGTCTAGCAGGGAAATGTTTAAAGGGACACTGAACCTAATTTTTTTCTATTGTGATTCAGATAGAGAATGCAATTTTAAGCAACTTTCCAATTTACTCCTATTATCAATTTTTCTTCGTTCTTTTGCTATCTTTATTTGAAAAAGAAAGTCCAGAACCCTGGACAGCACTTGTTTATTGGTGGATGAATGTATCCACCAATCAGCAAGAACAACCCAGGTTGTTCACCAAAAATGGGCCGGCATCTAAACTTACATTCTTGCTTTTCAAATAAAGATACCAAGAGAATGAAGAACATTTGATAATAGGAGTAAATTAGAAAGTTGCTTAAAATTGCATGCTCTATCTGAATCACAAAAGAAAAAATTTGGGTTCAGTGTCCCTTTAAAGTTACATTTCCACTATTGTTATACAGTACATAAACACATCAGAGTCAGAGGTTTACGGTGCATAAGGATCATTTATATCTCTCGAATCCCATGAATATCCAGGGCGAAGCTGACTAGCCTAACGCTCAGTGGCCACACTGCAACCTTCCTTTGGTTTTCCTGGCCCTTACTTTACCCTCATGATGCCCTTCTATCTCCCCCCAATTACAACACAAAAAAAGTGCTCCACTTACTCCCCCACTCTGTAATTAAAGAAACAGTCTACTCCAGAATTGTTATTGTTTTAAAGGATAGATAATCCTTTTATTACCCATTCCCCAGTATAACAAACACAGTTATATTACTATATTTTTTTACCTCAGTGATTGCCTTGTATCTAAGCCTCTACAGACTACCCCCTTTATTTCCATTCTTTTGACAGACTTGCATTTTAGCTAATCAGTGCTGACTCCTAGGTAACTCAACGGGAGTGTGTATTATCTATATGGCACACCTGAACTAGCACTGCCCCTTTAATTAAAGTATTACACTTATTAACTTTACTTGCCAGTTTCAAGATGTTTTCCCAGGTTTATGCACATTTCTCTGTCTATATGACTAACCTCCTGTTTTCTCTGGCTACACAGACTTGCATTAGTAAGCCACTTGTAGCATATTTGGGTCTTCTCCTTTCATCCCCTCACCCGCCAGCACACATAGTAAACAGTAGCACCAGACAGCAGCATGTAAACTTATTTGTGTTAAAGCAAGGGGCTGCAGATATGGGGGGGGGATCTGATCCAACCAGAGCTGCAGAGCCATTTATCTTATGTGATGCCATTTATGTGACTGATAGGGGAGCTGTAGGACTTGGG